>NW_016107376.1:11983902-12002514 GCF_001604975.1 Cebus imitator
AAAAAAAAAACCTGTCCCAGCACCAGCTTAACCCCTGTGATTGTAGACTTTGGGCTAACCTCACGGGCTGATATAGTTTGGGTATGTGTCCCAATCTAAATTTCATGTTGAACTGTAATTCCTAATGTTGGAGGTAGGACCAGATATGAGGTGATTGGATTATGAGGGTTGATTTCTCATGAATTGCTTAGCACAATCTCTGTGATGCTGTTCTTGTGATAGTGAGTGCTCATCAGATTTGGCTTTTTAAAAGTGCGTGATACCTCCCCACCCTCACTACTCTTGCTTCTGCTTTTGCCATGTAATGTGCCTGCCTCCCTTTGCTTTTTGCCAAGATTGCAAGCTTCCTGAAACCTCCTGAGAAGCCAAGCAGACATCAGAACCATGCTTCCTGTAAATCATGCAGAACTGTAGGTCAATGAAACTTCTTTTTATTATAAAATACCCAGTCTCAGGTATTTCTTTATAACAGTGCAATAATGACCTAATATATCGACATAGGCTTCGGATCCAAGCTTGTACACCCAGGCTCAGGGCCCATCCTGTAGACTCAATCAACAGGTCTAACCCAGTGGATCAAGCTTCAGGCCATTGCCATGGAATTAGCACCAGACCTACTGTTCTGCTGACCCAGGGACCAGGCCAACCTGCCCAAGGATCCCACCTGCAAAACTGTCCTTGTATCACAGAAAACAGCCTTCTCAGAATCTCTGGATTGCCTGACTTGGTAAAGTATTTCCCAGAATAAATTAATTTACAAACATTCAAATAAATCTCTTCTGCAAATATACACACATGAAAATAAGATAATAAGGAATACAAAAAAACAAACAAACAAACAAACAAACAAAAAAAAAAACTAATGGAACAATACCACCAATGGAACACAACAATCTCTCAATAGGTAACACCAAATAAATAGATATGTTGGACCTGCCAAAGAATTTAAAATAATTGGTTTATGGAAGTTTAGCAAATGTGAAGAAAATACAGAGAAATAATTCAGTGTAATCAGAAAAACAATAAATTATAAAAGCTAGAAATTAAATAAAGATTGAAACATATTTAAAAAATCAAATTCTGGAGCAGAAAAATGAAAAATGAAATATAAAATATAGTAAAGAAGATCAACAAAGCATTGATCATGCAAGAGAAAGACTAAATTAAGACTGGTTATTTGAAAATATACACTAAGAGGAGAAAAAAGAAAAAATAATCAAAATGAATAAAAAGAATGTACTGGCATGGACAGCATCAAAAAATCAAATGTTCCAGTTATAGAACTTTCCAGAAAACAACAGAAAAATATAGGAGTAGAACACATTTAAATAAATAATGGAAAATATTCCAAATTTGGGGAAAGATATAAATATGAAGATACAAGGTCAAAGTTCTCTAATTAGAAACAATTCAAACAAGACTACTGTAAAACATAGTAGAATCAAACTGTCAAAAATCAAGAACAAAGAGAAGATCTTGAAAGCAACAAGATACAAGAAACTAATAACATATAAGGGAGTTTCCTTATGGTTACCAGCAGATTTCTCAGTCAAAATCTTACAGGGCAGAAGAAAGTTATAGGACATATTTAAAGCAAACTTGTCCAGTTGCAGCCCACAGGCCTCCTGTGGCCCAGGATGGCTTTGAATGTGGTCCAACAAAAATTCATAATGTTTCTTAGAACATTGTATTTTTTTTTGCATTTTTTTTTGTTTGTTACAGCTCATCAGCTATCATTAGTGTTTGTTAGTATATTTTATGTGTGGCCTAAGACAATTCTTCTTCTTTGAATGTGGCATGGGAAAGCCAAAATGTTGGGCTGATTTAAAGTGTTGAAAGAAAAAGAACTGCCAATCAAGTCTACTGTCCTTGGCAACTTTGCAATTCTGCCCTTCAGGAACAAAGGAATGTTAAAAACTTTATCTGACAAACAAAGCTGAGGGAGTTCATCACCATCATACCTCTCTAATCAGAAATGGTAAAGAGAGTTCTTCAATCTCAAAGAAAAGAATGCTAGTTAGTAACACGAAAACATATGAAAGTATAAAACACACTTGTATTGGTAGTACACAGTCAAATTAGAATACCCTAATAATTTAATGAGAGTGTATAAAGCATATACCTTTATATGGAAGTTAAAAGACAAAACTGACAAACATATAGAGAACATGCCATCCAATAGCTTCAGAACATTCTTCTTAAATGCACATGCAACATTCTCCAAGATGAATCCTATATTAGGCCACAAAACAAGTTACAAAGATTTAAACAAAGTATATCTTCTAAACACAGTATGAAACTATAATTAAATAATGGAGAATTATGAAAACTTTATAAATACATAGAAATTAAACAACATGCTCCTGAGTAGCCAATGGTCACTAAAGAAATTTAAAAAGAAAATTTAAAAGTATCTTGAGGTAAGTGAATATGGATACACAATTTACAAAAATGTATGGAATAGAATAAAAGCAGTTCTAATCTATTTGAGTGTTGTAAGTATTTTAGTAGGAAAATGTAAAAAACTTTACATATATTAATGCACAAAGAGCAAGTAATTCTGTGAATATATGTATGCTATTTATTCTTATATTTATGGGATAGATATTAATAATATATTAGAAATTTAAAAGGACATAATGCATGAAACAACAAAATATTTTGTGGGGAAAAACATACATAATATAGCACAGATATATATTTAATAATTATGAACATTAATGTTAGGCTAACAATTTCCTCTGGATAAGGAAGAGAGGATAGAAATTTGCTCTGGCTTTAGGCATATGTAATGGTTATTTTATTTGAAAAAACACATATATATGAATCCATATAGATGGGCATATCTCATTTTGTACATCATATCATTGCACTTAATTATGCTTTTCATACATTATATTTCATTTTTGTTTGTTTGCTTTTTCTTGTTTTACAAATGGAAGGTTTGTGGCAACCTTACATTGAATAAGTCTGTTGACATGTAAGGCAGGGAGCGTACGCAGTTCCCACTTCGAAGAGATTCTTGACCTTGCTAACCCCAAAGAGTGGAGAAAGGTGCCCTGGAGGTGTGGTGAGTTTGCTGTTTGAGTAAATATTGTGGATGCAACGAGTTTTGTGGAAAAGTGATTTACTAGACAGAGAGAGAAAGAAAGACAGCTCACACGCTGCCTTGGGACGGGACCCAGAGAAGGAATCGGTATAGGTAGGAGCAGCTGGAGTTTTAACCCTTGAGTTATTCTCTCCCATTCATGTTCTCATCCAATGAGAGGAGTTCTTTCAAACTTCCTCTGAAGTGATTGATCTTTGATTCTGATACCGGATTGTCTGCTTGATCTACAGCTCTTAGTTAGAAAGCCCCCTCCTCCCAGAGCTTTTGGTGGGTTTTTTGGAACCTAGCCTGCGTGCAGGAAACCCAGACAAATAACTTTACATTTGAAACACCTCTGGTTCCCAGATGGAGGTGTGGAGCTGGGAAACTCCTGCCTTTGAAACCACGTCCCTTGCAGACCCAGGAAGAGAAATCCGTCAACACCATTTACCAACAGTGTGTGCTCACTTCTTGTCTCTGTGTCACATTTTTGTAATTCTTAATAATATTTTAAGCATTTAAAAATTATTCTATTGTTTTATCTGTTATGGCAATCTATGATTAGTAATACTATTATTGTTAAAATTGCTTTATGGTGCCAAAAACTGCACCCATATAAGACAACAGATGTAACTAATAAATGATGAGTGTGTTCTGACTGACACACTGACCCATTTGCCACCCATACCCCATTTGTTATCCTCTCCTTGGGCCTCCCTATTCACTGAGACACAACAACATTGAATTTAAGCCAGTTAACCCTACAATGTATAAACATACACACACACACACACACACACACACACACACACACACACTTCAGGTATTTATACAAATATTTGGCAAACTTCTCTGTAAAAAAGCAGGTAGTAAAATATTTTAGCATGTGCAAGTGATCTCTGCAAATACTGCCCTTGCAACCCGAAAGCAATCATAAACAATGTGAACATAAATAAGCACAGCTTTTCTCCAATAAACTTATATTTATGGAAACTAAAATTAATATTTTATATGCTTTTTATGTGTTAAGAAATGTCCTTTTGATATCTTTTTTATAATTTAAAAATGTAAAAACATTCTTAGCTTGCAAGTCTTACAAAACAAGTATTTGGCCAAATTAGGCAATTGCTTCTTTTGACCTCCTAAATATTTATGAACTGGTTATACAAAATCTTTCCCTCTGTCTCTTTTTTCCTTTTTGTTATTTACAACAGCTTGGTAGCAACCAAGTTGTCTTTTATTAGGTGAATAAATAAACTGTGATATATAGAGTAAATGGAATATTACTCAGTGGTAAAAAGAAATGAGGTATCAATTTCTGAAAAGACATAGCAAAACGATAAATGCATATTACTAAGTAAGAGAAGCACATAAAAAGATTATGTCTTGTATGAACAAAACTGTATGGTATTCTGCATAAATGCACAACTACAGAGACAGTAAAAAGATCAGTGGTTGCCGGGGTGAGGCTGAGAGAAGAGGAATCAATAGGCAAAGCACAGAGAATTTTGTCTGTGTTCATAAGGGATGTTGATATATTGCATTTCTATTTGAAAGATCTTTCATTTTGGCAGAAAACGACTTTGACCTTACAAATGTGTTGGAAAATATTTCCTCTTACTCTCATTTTGTGCTGTACTGGTTTTATTTATTTATAAAGCATTTCATAAAATTCCCTGGTGAAGCCACCTTGAGCTGAAGGCTAGCTAGTATGTCAGCCTTTTTTGGTGGTTATATGCACTTGTGATTCCTGAGCTCTTGTCCTGTGTCCAGGAAAAATGAAGTCACACAAACAAATCAAAGGACGGTAAATGAGGAGGATTTTATTGAACAGTGAAAGTGGCTCTCAGTGGGAAGAGCTGGAAAAGGAGTCAGAACAGGCAGGTAATCTTCCCCTCAAGTCCAGCCATATCTGCCAGGCTCTTCTTCAAAGTCAAGCAGAAGAGCTGTCCCTCTGAAGTTAACTTGCTTCTCTCTGATGTCCAGTCCTTTCTCTACTTCTCTCCAACTGAGTCTGAGGTCTTCGTAGGTATGGGACCAGGAGTGTGGGATGGGCCATGGGTAGTTTAGAAAAAGGCAACATTGAAGACGGAAAACAGGAATAGAGATTGTCACATTGGGCCACAGGTTTCAGGTTTTTTGGCTTGAAGATGGGCTACTGCCAGGGACCCACCTTTGTCTGCCTAGAATTTCTTGGCCTCCTGCCTCTATCATTGTATCAAAATAATCTGCTAGTTTTTATTTCTTTTGTTGAAATTTGATTAGTAGTATGTAGTTATTTAAGGTTTTAGGGGGAGGATTTTTTAGATGCATCTAATTACATGTTTTTTATGGGTTATATTTTATTTACTTTGATCAAGGTACCCTGTACTTCAGTATCTGAGAATTCTTGTCTTTCATCAGTTCAGGGAATTCAAAATTATTGTCATTTGCACATGGCCTCCCTCATCAATTCTTGTTTTATGAAAATTGTATTATATGTGATTATACATATGTTACTTCTCTTTTATACTTTTTCTTTGTCAATGGTCCCTAGAAATTCCTTTATTTCATATCTATGTATTTAAACATGTACTTATTGTATTTTAGTAGTCACTTGCTTTGGGAAAGTTTTTATGTCATGTAGACTGCCATTTTGTCAAGGATGCTATTCATTATGTTCATGTATATTTTTGTTTGAAAAAATAATACAATTTTTTCATAATAGACAAATGTTTTATTATATTCAAATGTTTTTATGTGCTCTTATCATTTTCTAAAACAAGTAAATATAATCAAAACACTTAAAATGTTTTAAATGCATAAAAAGTTTGAAACTTTGAAAGTGAGCAGTTGTTTTAATCAACCTGTATATGGAATCTTCAATCATATAGTTAAGAAATTAGAATAAAATTAAAATTTATTAAACAGTTTATTACTCAAAAACACCTATCCATCTATATGTATAATATACTTTGGTTATTGATATAAAAGTTTCAAGTGTTTTAATACTTTAATCCTTGTCCTCTTTCCCAGTGTGTTTATGACTAAAGTGAGTTAATGAAGTAAATAGAAACCTACTTCCCTCCCACACTTAGGCACACAAACAGCAACCTGTGAATGGCAGTTACATGGAAAAAAACTGATCATAAAATATATTCAGTAATAATTTATTAACATTTAATTATTATTCATTGTAGATACATTAATATTTAGGAAATTAAAGATTATTTAATTTGCATTTTTACAGCCACACTTCTTTATCACGAGAAGATAGTTTTTAGTTCACTTAGCAAATATGTAGTGAATAACATCTTTGTGTGAATTTCTTATATAAGATTGTAATAGTAATGAGAAAAACAAGCATAATAACTATGTGTTTTTTCTTTTTCCAATAATAATTAATTAGGCCAGATTTTACCAAAAGTACAGAGAGAAAAGTGATTTTATCATACGCAATCACATTACAGAAATTTAATATCAAGCTAAATAATTTTACTTTTAGACGGCATAAAGTTTTGCTAGATTTTAAATTAAAATACAGTATGGACCTTTATTCTGATAGAAGACCTTTATAAAAGGACAACAAAATTCCTATACAGTGCTTTAGGCTTGTCAGGAAAAGATTTTAACATTGTAACAAATCAGATAACAGGTAGAAATTTATTGTCCTGGGGGACCTACAGCCTTTTTTAGGTAACTTTTAAAGGTCTTTTTTTGAGTGGAAGCTGTAGAAGTCTAAGAAATGAAGTAACAACTGACTGCTCATGATTCATAATAATAAAATAGTAGAGTTGGAATACATATACAGATTACAAATGCACAGAAAGCAGCTCAGCTAATTCCTCCAAGGTCAAATTTACACATTGCTTTCCTGCAGAAGTACAGCTAAGGGAGTGATAAATTGCAATGCTCCTGGAAATGAGAATAGAGCCCTGGTTCCACAGTCTACTGCCAGATCTTTTAAGATGTGTAGGGGTTAGTGAAGGCCGCTGAGCATTCTTCTGTGGGTGGATTTCCCCTTTATAATGATTAACTATAAATCTCAGAAACAGATAGTGCTGTAGTTGGATGTCCTGTATAGATCTCTATAACTGACAACTAAAACCTAAGCAGAATCTTGAGTTTTGGAGGATAGGAATGAATGAATGTTCAATCCCTCCACCACATCCTCTTCCCTCATGCACACATCCTAATTGACAAGAAGGAAATTGAGTAGCCCAAAGAAGAATGTACACAAATGTCATTAGGTCTCTAATTTTTTGGGTATTGGTGGAGTTTTGAGTAAAAGAATGATTAAACATTGTCAAATGTGGGGCTAAGATAATTTTCATATAAGGATATTCAGTCTACAGTCCTGTTTAATAAATTTACACTGGAAAAAACAGAAATAGTGCACAGAAAATTATTGCTATAACTTTACTTCAAATGATAATTAAATGCAAGGAAATTAAATAGCTCAGCAATTCTCAAAATTTTGATTGCAGGAATATTTAACTTCTTTAAATAATTAGAAATTCTAAATAGATGCTGTTTATTTGGGTTAAATATATTAATATTTACCTTATAAGAAATTAAAATGTAATATTTCAAAGTGTTTAATAATTTATTAGCAAAATAATAATCTCCTATGTTGATAGAACTGATAGATTGAAAAATATATTTTTCTCCCCCAAATTGTTGTAAGAGTGAAATTCTTTTATATTTTTTCCAAACATTTTTAAAATATGTGGCTTCATAAAGATATTTCTGCCTCTAGATTCAACTTGCTGAGATACCTTGTTTTAGTTGAAGTATGGGGAAATTATTGCCTGTTGTAGATATATAGTTGGAAAAGAAACAGTATTTCAACACGCTTTTCAGTAAGTTTTGGGTATTCTTTGTTAATACATCCAAGCCAGGCAAGTTAGGTGGTATTCTTCCTTGTTAACAAACAAAAAATGGACACACAAGGTTTTTCCTTTTTTAAGATTAATTGCATATATCAAATTGTATCAACAAACTATTTACACTGCTTGACTAAAATCAAGCATTTAATTAGAAATGAGTTTTCAAATATTTGAAAACAAGCAGCACAAGACAGTGATCTCCAGGTTAATAAAAACAGGTAAGACAACCCCATTACTGAATGAGCTTACTATCTGAGGAGACCTTGTCAGTTTCAACAAAGAGATAGAGGGACCAAAGCAGAATCTACCTGTTATTAAGTTATCCTTAAAGAGACAAATTTCAGAAACAGTAGAGGCCAAGGTGGTTAGAATTATTAAGGCAGAGTAGAGAAGAGAGAACTACAGTAGAAGAGTTTTAGAGATCTGCTTGGGTTTCTCTTGAGTCTTTAGCTGAATACTGATGATATAATTCGTGTGAGGATAAAATCTGAATCTGGCGAATAACTTACCAGACATTAGCAGAGAAAAGCAATCCAGGAGTTGACACATAGCCTAGAATAGTTTATGTTCCCACCAGCCAGAGCAGAAAAACCTCATAATACATGAGGTGCTGGTTGACGTGTTCAGTATGTTATTTCCTCAGTGATGAGGAAAAAGCAGTCCTGACTAAAAGCTGTTCTGAGCCAATCTTACAAAAAGTAATAGCAAATCTTTGAAAGATGAGTTTCTAAATAGCTTAACTGAATCCCAGAACAAATCTCAAGAATATTTAAAGATATATAAAAATAACCAGCACCCAACAATTATAAATTTTAATGTCTGACATCCAGTAAAAATGCAAAGACATGCAGAGAAGCAGGAAAATACACTCTTGAAGATAGAAAAAAAAAATAGAGTACATAGAAATAGACCCAGAACACAGAGGAAAAGGTTCTTTTAAATGAGCTACAAGTCAAAGAAGTCAAAAAATGAAATTGCAAAATATTATGAAGATGAAAATTAAAACATATTAAAATTCTTAGAATGTAGCTAGTACAGCACATGGAAGAAAATTCATACCACTAATTACCAATATTATTTTAGATTGTATTTGTGTTTTTTGCCATTAAAAGTAATGTAGTCCCAGCTACTCAGGAGCTCCAGAGGCAGAGACAGGAGAATTGCTTGAACTCATGAGGCACACACTGCAATAATCCAAGATCCTGCCAATGCACTCCAGCCTGGGTGACAGAGCAAGACTCTGCCAAAAAAGAAAAAAAGGGAAGAAAGGAAGGGAGGTAGAGAGGACGGGAGAGAAGAAGGGAAGGAAAGAAAGGTCAATCCCCTTCATAAAATCAGATGCAAAAGTTTATTTTTCTGGCAATAAGCAAATATTTTTATTAATTAAAATAGGGAGAGGAAACAAAGAATTGGAATGAGAACCAGGAAATAGGATATGATATTAGGGCAAGGAAGGTATTCTACTAAGCCAAGGATGTTCAATCTTTTGGCTTCCCTGGGCCATATGGGAAGAAGAATACTTTTCTTGGTACACACATAAAATACACTAACACTAATGATAGCTGATAAGCTGGAAAAAATATCACAAAAAGTCTCATAATGTTTTAAGAACATTTACAAATTTGTGTTGATCAGCATTGAAAGCTATCCTGGGCTGCATGTGACCTACAAGCTGCAGGTTGGATAAGATTGCATTAGAAAATTTTTAGTTATTGCTTGATCAAAGATAGTCAAAATTCCAGGAAAGTGCATTTAAGGAATTGATCATTTTAAGCCCTCAAAAAATAACTAGGGTTAAGTAAGTTCAGAAAAAAGACATTGCAGTTTGTATTTATCTGTCAGTTTAGGTCAGCCAATGAAGAATGCATTCTCTGGTGTCTTTGTTACCTGAGGGTTATAAAAAAGTCTTAGCTCCTTTCACTCATAAATTTTAGTTTTCACCCATTATTTCTACAACTTTTTTTCAGTACCAGTGGTTTTTTTCTTTCCTTGTAGTAATCAAATAACCAGACTTGTAGGCCCTTTTGATATTGTTCCACTTTTTCCAAGGCTCTGTTTATGTTTTAAAATATTTTATTTTCTCTCCCTGTTTTTTAGGTAGGATAATTTCTGTTCTATCTTAAAGTTTAATGATTTATTTCTCTGTTATCTTCATTATTCAATTGATCCCATCCAGTGAATTTTTATGTCAGATATTATCATTTTCAGTTTTGAAATTCGATTTTTTTAAACAGCAGTTGGATTATTCTCCTCCCAGAGAGAATTTATTTACCTTCTCAAATCAAGATTTGTTTATTTGTTTGCTTAATTTACCCTCTCTGTCTCCCTGAAAGGGATGATGGACATTTGGGCAGCTGCCCTATGTAAACTCTGGGTCCGAATTTCAGTGTTGCTCCCTGTGATGCTAACCCTGCTGCGCACACAGGCACATCTGGTCTTCATTACATTGCCTCATGAGAAATCTGCGTATGGGAAGCTGGCACTGCTAAGGTGTTCCATGAGTAAATACAAGTTCCATTATCTTCTCTGGAGAGCTCCTGTTTCTTGTCCCAGTAAATAAATATAGATGTAAAAACTTAGCAAGAGGTCCTAATCCATGAATGTAAGACTTGTAGATTCCTACTATTGCACAAATTGCAAAATGTTAGCTTCGAAAACAATATTTTCTGCCAAAACTCTAAATTTGAAGTGAGAAGGGTGGATGTTAGAGAATGCCTATGGAACTATTTTAAACCCAATCTGGTAGACATTAAAGTACATTATTATTCTACCCAGCTTCTGACATCTCCTTGAGCAAATTTTGTTTGTTTGCTTTTTTTGTTGTTGTTTTTTAACCTGCCAAGGTGTTTCCACAAAATTACTGGTAGTGTTCTTTTATGAGTAACAATATAACTCATTTGTCTTATATCAGGGCCGTGTCTCTTTTCTCATGTAGTTTGCAAAGATTTTGATAAACAGACTTCCTACAAGTCCCCTACATCGATGGTGTTTTGGTAAACAAGAGATGGAATTTTCTCTAAATTTTCACTTCTCAGAATTTGGCCACTGACCAGCTGCCTCAGCCTCTCCTGAAAGGTTGTTAGAAATGCAGAATTTGAGGCCCCACCACAGAGTTTATGGATCAGAATCTGTATTTTAATAAAGTAATCACATAACTAATATGCCTGTAAGATTTGAAAAAGCATTGACTTAGATGGCCCAAATGTCAGAGTGTAAAGATAATTTAAAGTTATAAGTCATTACATTTTAACAATAGCAATACGCAAACCAGATATGTGACTACCCTATGTATGACCAATTAAAGGAAAAAGGAAAGAAAAAGTATATGGGTGATGGTTACACTAAAAGCCCAGATTTCACCATCACACCCTCTATCAATATAACAAAACTGCATTTGTACCCCCTAAATCTTCTATAAAAATAAAGTAAAGATAAAACTTGATTTACATATAGTTCTACATGATATGTTTCTTTCACCTGGAAGCAGATGGCTGTTGCATTATGGCCCAACTCAGAGTTAGCTCAGAAAGAAATTGAAATATTGGTAAATTTTCAAGAAGTACATTTGATTGTCTTCCTTGTGCTAAAGAAAGAAGTCAACTGAGATAAAGATCTACATTTCCTAGATTAGAGATTAGGAGAGAACAAGATTAACATATTCTGTCACATGGAGCTCTGGGGAAGACTTACGTGTATGGAACCATAAGCATAAGCACAGGATGTGAGGATATCTGGGTTTTTTTGTTTTTGTTTTTTGAGACATTGTCTCACTCTGTCGCCAGGCTGGAGTGCAGTGGCATGATCTCAGTTCACTGCAACCTCCAACTCCCTAGTTCAAGCAATTCTTCTGCCTCAGCCTCCTGAGTAGCTGGGATCACAGGCATGCGCCACCGCACCCAGCTAATTTTTGTATTTTTAGTAAAGATGGGACTTCACCGTGTTGACTAGGATGATCTTGATCTCCTGATCTTGTGATCTGCCCATTTCAGCCTCCCAAAGTGGTGGGATTACAGGTGTAAGCCACTGCTCCCAGCCAAGTATATCTAATTTTCATGTAACTTCTCATCTACTACCAAGGAGACTTGCAATAATCAAGTGGAAAAAATGACACATCCTATGGATATTAGCCCTCTTTCATGCTCAGCTTCCTCAATTCCTTGTTCATTTGACCCATGTACAAAATTACCCAGTGACAGGGTTTGAAAGTTGTCTTTAATGACTTAAAAATATAATTAATTTATTATTAAATGTTCTAGTTATTATTAGAGTTGTTCTGTCATGCCATCCTACTCATTAGCCAAAGTGTTACCCATCTCTACTATTTATTATATAAATAATAGAGGCATATTTTCTTTTCTGATGAAAAGTCTGAATACCACCTGGAGATCCTGAACTTTAAAATGGTCAATAATTAATTGAGAACTTATGTCTTCTCTTTCTGAAGAAGATGTGACTGTCTTTATATGTCAAATAGTCATTTCATATTAGATGGAGGGATGAAAGGTAGTTTTATTTACATATAAATACAGGGAAATGATTATATTAATGCTAAACAGCAACATAAATGGATTGAGCTAGTACTGTCCCAGTGTCTATTCCTTGCCTCCCTAAGGCACTCTACCCTAATATGCTAACAGTGCAAATTAAATTTCCGAGGATTCCTTGTGAATATGCTTCTAGCTAGATTCAGCCACAGGGAAATGTTATCAGAAAATTAGAGTATATTAAAAGAAAACATATGGCATATTTCTTTCTTATTCTGCTTTGGCTGGTGTTTCTAAGCAAGGCTGTACCGCTTCCAAAGTCTTGAAAATGACTTTCATGGGCACTATACACTTTTGCTTCTGTGTACCCCTTTGTCCATAAGTTAAATAAAATAAATATCAATTTTATTTTTTGGCAAGATTTGTTGACTCACACCTATAATCCCAGCAGTTTGGGAGGCCAAGGCAGGAAGGTCACTTCATGCCAGGAGTTTGAGACTAGCCTGGGCAACATAGCAAGACTCTGGTCTGTCTCTACAATAAATAAATAAATTAAATAAATAAGTAAATAAATAAATAAATAGCTGGGCATGGTGCCATACACCTATGGTCCCATCTACTCCAGATGCTGAGAGAGAGAGGGAACATGTTGGTATAAAAATGATTATAATCCAAATTGCATTCATTATTATATATTTGCAAGTATTATATTCATTTTTTCTTTCAAGTTTTAAGGAAATTAAAAACATTTTTGTGTTCTCCTAAATGATCCTGAGACCAAGATATGGTGCCTACTGAACATAATGAATGAGAACGCTATTTCTTTATAATTCCACTTTCCATCAAACCATACCTTCTGAAGAACAGCCATGTCATAATTCCAGCATGGATACAATGGTCAAAGCTTCCAGGATCTAGTAATACAATTTTCTTTCCAGCCTTAGGGTAACTAGTTATATTTTTTAAATTAGAGACACAATAATTGAACAAACATAAGAACAATTTTAAAACAACAGTAAAAAAAATTTAGAATAACCTTTTTTGGAACATGAGCAAAATCTTTTCAGATATACTAAGTGAAGAAAAAACACATACAACTTTAAATATGGCATGGTCCTTATTGTAGTCTATCTACCAAATGCATCTACCAGTGCAGGATTGAGGTTAAGCAGTTTTTTCTAAAATGTATTTTTAAATGTTTATGCATTCTACCATTCAGTTAAATATATTAAATGAACCAAGATTTGTGGAGCTGTAGATCATTGAGTTAAAGGTATGACACCCTTTATTATATTCAAAGTATTGACTTACTCTTTGGATGATCTTAAGACTGCCATTACTCTCTATAAGACCATTTTCTTCTGTGAAATCCAGGCAAATGATATTTTTGCTTCTGATTGTAATCATTTGTTAGTGTTTGCCAAAGCACTTTATAATGTAATATCATTTATTATTTTAAGGAGAAGACAGACCTATAAGTAAATTTTAAATATTAATTACCCCATGTTAGATTTATAAATATCAAAGATCAAATTGTCTGATGTGTTGCAAATAATGGGACTTCCTTATAATTTGGATCCATGTCACCAATATTTGTTTTAAGAACAAATTTTATTTAACTTTAATATTATATTTCATTGTTTGGGTACGAAAGCAAATTGTGGGAGAGCACTATGTTCCAGTTCCTAGATGAAAGAGCCCTAGGTAGGAAAGAAGAATAATTCCATGGTAGGCACTCAGTAATAAATGTGAATAAGCAATTCAGCATATATGTCCACTGATAATCCACAAATAACCAGAAATTCTCTTGAATGGTGCCATCTATTGTGTTAACTTCTTGACTGTTTTAGCCTTATCCAAACCTAAATTCCTGTAACACAAAAACATTTATTTTTTATAAATTTTAATTGTTATTCCAGCCACTAGCAGTATGCCAACTGGGTCTAAGAATTTTTAAAATTATAAAGAATTACAGTGCTCAATTGAGTTTTGCAAGTGTTATGGGCTCTGTATATTTGGTTGGTTGGTTGGTTGTCATGAACTCTATGTATTTTGTTGGTTTGTTGTCAAATTATTGGCTCTCCTTTTTTTTTCCTTGCAATTTCATGTTCAGTAAAATTACTTTACTGGCTTTTGGTATAACTCAGATGATGTTGGAGTGTCTAGAGGTGGTATTATAAATGACCATCTCTTATTACTTTTGTTTATTGCTAACTGAAGTCTTTCATTCATCACTTGCATTAATTAAGATCACAATTTCCAGGTTTTAAAATTTTTCATCTGATAAAGGGCTAACAATTTTTTCTTTATGCTTTTAGAGAGGAAAACTTGGCAGTACTTTAACTTTAGTATATTTTTCAGTTTATTTTAATTTTTTATAAAAAGCTGAAATCAAATTAGATTGACTTATTGATAATGCATGTGTTTGTTGTTGCCATTGCTGTTCATTTCCTATAAATAGAAATCCTGATGATTTTTTAAAGATTATACTAAAATGTGGATTTCTGTCTGGGAAATTTATATTGGCACTATCCTTCACTCAGTCTCTTTCTTTCTCTCTGTCTTGAACTCACTTTTTTTCTCTTTTCACCTATGTTTATCTCTCTTTTTATATATCTCAGTACTGGAATTTCTGCTCAAACTTGTCTTTCAGCTAAGAATTTTTCTTCTTTGTTATCTGGAATTATTATTATATATCCTGTATCTTAACAGATTTATCCTATCAGTTATTCAAACAACTCTGTCTCTATGCAGATTATGAAATGTCTATCATATTTTTCATATTTGGTGAATTAAATAAGAAAAATAAGAATTATAAAATTATTGAAAATGATCAAATTAGTCTCTTGGTACAAGTGAACCACCAAATATGAAAATTTGCTCATGAAAATAATATGTAAAATTTTCATAAGAATGAATAACTAAGAAAAACAGAAATACATATTTAATATTAGTTAATTAGACCCAGCCCCCAAATCCATTATAAAATTAACAGCATTGTGTTTAGAGCTTTTCTGTTTCATGAAAGAAATTGCCATTTTATGGAACAATTTTTTTTTCCATTTATTTATTTTATTGCATTTTAGATTTGGGGGTACATGTGAAGAACATGCAAGATTGTTGCATAGGTACACATGTGGCAGTGTAATTTGCTGCCTTCCTCCCCATCACCTACATCTGGCATCTCTCCCCTTGCTATCTCTCCCTAACTCCCCACCCCCCACCATCCCTCCCCTATTTTTCCCAACTGACTCCAGTGTGTAGTGCTCCCCTCGCTGTGTCCATGTGTTCTCATTGTTCAACACCCACCTATGAGTGAGAACATGCGGTGTTTGATTTTCTGTTCTTGTGTCAGTTTGCTAAGAATGATGGTTTCCAGGTTCATCCATGTCCCTACAAAGGACACAAACTCATCGTTCTTGATGGCTGCATAATATTCCACGGTGTATATGTGCTACATTTTCCCTGTCCAGTCTCTCATCGATGGGCATTTGGGTTGGTTCCAGGTCGTTACTATTGTAAACAGTGCTGCAATGAACATTCATGTGCATGTGTCCTTATAGTAGAATGATTTATAATCCTTTGGATATATACCCAGTAATGGGATTGCTGGGTCAAATGGAATTTCTATTTCTAGGACATTGAGGAATTGTCACACTGTCTTCCACAATGGTTGAAATAATTTACACACCCACCAACAGTGTAAAAGTGTTCCTATTTCTCCACATCCTCTCCAACATCTGTCTCCAGATTATTTAATGATCGCCATTCTAACTGGCGTGAGATGGTATCTCAATGTAGTTTTGATTTGCGTTTCTCTGATGACAAGTGATGATGAGCATTTTTTTATGTTTGTTGGCCTCATGTATGTCTTCTTTTGTAAAGTATCTGTTCATATCATTTGCCCACTTTTGAATGGGCTTGTTTGTTTTTTTCTTGTAAATCTGTTTTAGTACTTTGTAAATTCTGGATATCAGCCATTTGTCAGATGGGTAAACTGCAAAAATTTTTTCCCCTTCTGTTGCTTGCCGATTGACTCTAATGACTGTTTCTTTTGCCGTGCAGAAGCTGTGGACTTTGATTAGGTCCCATTTGTCTATTTTGGCTTTTGTTGCCAATGTTTTTGGTGTTTTGGTCATGAAGTCCTTGCCTACACCTATGTCCTGAATGGTTTTGCCTAGATTTTCTTCTAGGATTTTTATGGTGTTAGGTCTTATGTTTAAGTCTTTACTCCATCTAGAGTGAATTTTAGTGTAAGGTGTCAGGAAGGGGTCCAGTTTCTGCTTTCTGCACATGGCTAGCCAGTTTTCCCAACACCATTTATTAAACAGGGAGTCGTTTCCCCATTGCTTGTTTTTGTCTGGTTTGTCAAAGATCAGATGGTTGTAGATATGTTGTGTTGCCTCCAAGACCTTTGTTCTGTTCCATTGGTCTATATCTCTGTTTTGGTACCAGTACCATGCTGTTTTGATTACTGTAGCTTTGTAGTATAGTTTGAAGTCTGGTAGTGTGATGTCTCCCGCTTTGTTCTTTTTGCTTAGAATTGACTTGGCTATGCGGGCTCTCTTTTGTTTCCATATAAAGTTTAAGGTGTTTTTTTCCAGTTCTGTGAAGAAGGTCATTGGAAGCTTGATGGGGATAGCGTTGAATCTGTAAATTACTTTGGGCAGTATGACCATTTTCACGATATTGATTCTTACTAACCATGAACATGGAATGTTTCTCCATCTCTCTGTGACCTCTCTTATTTTGCCGGGCAGTGGCTTGTAGTTCTCCTTGAAGAGGTCCTTTATGTTCCTTGTTAGTTGTATCCCTAGGTATTTTATTCTCTTTGTGGCAATTGTGAATGGAAGTTCTTTCTTGATTTGGCTTTCTTTAAGTCTGTTATTGGTGTAAAAGACTGCATGTGATTTTTGCACATTGATTTTGTATCCTGAGACTCTGCTGAAGTTGCTTATCAGTTTCAGGAGATTTTGGGCTGAGACGATGGGGTCTTCTAGATATACAATCATGTCATCTGCAAATAGAGACAATTTGACTTCCTCCATTCCTATTTGAATACCCTTTATTTCTTTTTCTTGCCTGATTGCTCTGGCTACAACTTCTAGTACTATATTTAACAGGAGTGGTGAGGGAGGGCATCCTTGTCTAGTACCAGATTTCAAGGGGAATGCTTCCAGTTTTTGCTCATTCAGTTTGATATTGGCTGTTGGTTTGTCGTAAATAGCTTTTAGTATTTTGAGATACATTCTGTCAATACTTAGCTTATTGAGGGTTTTTAGCATAAAGGGCTGTTGAATTTTGTCCAAAGCCTTCTCTGCATCAATGGAGATAATCATGTGGTTTTTGTCTTTGGTTCTGTTTATGTGGTGAATTACATTTATAGACTTGCATATGTTGAACCAGCCTTGCATCCCTGGGATGAAGCCTACTTGATCACGGTGGATAAGCTTTTTGATGTACTGTTGCAATCAGCTTGCCAGTATTCAATTGAAATTTTTGTGTCTATGTTCATCATGTATATTGGCCTGAAGTTTTCTTTTCTTGTTGAGTCTCTGCCGGGTTTTGGAATCAGGATGATGTTGGTCTTATAAAATGATTTGGGAAGAATTCCCTCTTTTTGTATTGTGTGGAATAGTTTCAGAAGGAATGGTACCAGCTCCTCTTCGTATGTGTGGTAGAATTCGGCTGTGAACCCCTCTGGACCTGGGCTTTTTTGGGGTGGTAAGCTCTTAATTGCTGCCTCAACTTCAGACCTTGTTATGGATCTGTTCAGAGTTTCTGCTTCTTCCTGATTTAGGCTTGGGAGGAGGCAAGTGTCCAGGAATTTATCCATTTCTTCCAGGTTTACTAGTTTATGTGCATAGTGTTGTTTGTAATAATCTCTGATGATGGTTTGAATCTCTGTGGAATCTGTGGTGATATCCCCTTTATCATTTTTTACTGCATCAATTTGGTTATCCTCTCTTTTCTTTTTTATTAATCTGGCTAGTGGTTTGTATATTTTGTTGATCTTTTCAAAAAACCAGCTCCTGGATTTATTGATTTTTTGAAGGGATTTTTGTGTCTCTATCTCCTTCAGTTCTGCACTGATCTTAGCTATTTCTTGTCTTCTGCTAGACTTTGAATTTTTTTGATCTTGCTCCTCTAGCTCTTTCAATTTTTATGATAG
>NW_016107376.1:12003779-12012459 GCF_001604975.1 Cebus imitator
TCTTTTCTTTAAGGATGTTGAATATTGGTCCCCACTCTCTTCTGGCTTGTAGGGTTTCTGCTGAGAGATCTGCTGTGAGTCTGATGGGCTTCCCTCTGTGGGTAACCTGACCTTTCTCTCTGGCTGCCCTTAGTATTTTCTCCTTCATATCAACCCTGGTGAATCTGACGATTATGTGTCTTGGGGTTGCTCTTCTTGAGGAACATCTTTGTGGTGTTCTCTATCTTTCCTGGACTTGAATATTGGCCTGCCTTGCTAGGTTGGGGAAGTTTTCCTGGATAATATCCTGAAGAGTATTTTCCAGCTTGGATTCATTCTCTTCATCGCATTCAGGTACACCTATCAAACGTAGATTAGGTCTTTTCACATAGTCCCACATTTCTTGGGGACTTTGTTTGTCCCTTTTTACTCTTTTTTCTCTATTCTTGCCTTCTCATGTTATTTCATTGAGTTTATCTTTGACCTCTGATATCGTTTCTTCTTGTTCAATTCAGCTGTTGATACTTATGCATGCTTTGCGAAGTTCTCGTGTTGTGTTTTTCAGCTCCATCAATTCACTTGTATTCCTTTCTATTTTGTCCATTCTCATTAGCATTTCGTAAAATCTTTTTTCAAGGTTCTTAGTTTCTTTGCATTGGGTTAGAACATGTTCTTTTAGTTCACAGAATTTTCTTACTACCCACATTCTGAAGTCTGATTCTGTCATTTCATCACACTCATTCTCTATCCAACCTAGTTCCCTTGCTGGTGAGGAGTTCTGATCCCTTGTAGGAGGAGAGGTTTTCTGGTTTCGGGTGTTTTCATCCTTTTTGAATTGGTTTCTTCCCATCTTTATGGATTTATCCACCTGTCATCTTTGTAGTTGCTGGCTTTCAGATTGGGTCTCTGAGTGGATGTTCTGTTTGTGGATGATGAGGCTATTTCTGTTTCTTGGTTTTCCTTCTGACAGTCTGGCCCCTCTGCTGTAGGTCTGCTGAGGTCCACTCCAGGCCCTGATTGTCTGCAGAGCAAGCAGCTGCAGCAGCTGCAGAACAGTAAGGGTTGCTACCAGTTTTCTTCCTCTGCTATCTTTGTCCCAGAAGGATACCCGCCAAGTGTCAGTCTGATCTCTCCTCTATGATGTGGTTCTTTGGATATACAGGGGTCAGGGAGCTTCTTGAGGAGACAGTCTGTTCTTTATAGGAGCTCAAATGCTGAGCTGTGAGCTCCGTTGTTCATTCACAGCTCCTGGGCAGGTACGTTTAGGTCTGCTGCCGCAGAGCTCACAGACTGCTTTTTGTTCTCAGGTGCTCTGTCCCAGGGATTTAGGGCTTTATTTATGAGTTTCCGTTATGCTGCTGCCTTCTTTTTTTTTTCCTTCATAGCTGCCCTGCCTAGCAAGGAGGCAGCCTAGTCACTGTCTGCCTGTAGAGGCTTTGCTGAGCTGCTGTGGATTCCGCCCAGCTGCCAACTGAACTTCCCTGCAGTCCTGTTTATATGGGTATAGTTAGAACTGCCTCGGTGCTGGTGGCCCGCCTCTGTTATGGCGGACTCTCTCTGTAGTGGCCGGTTGCCTTGGCAACGGTGGGCTGCCTCGGCAATGTCGGGCTGCCTTAGCAATGGCGGGTTGCCTTGGCAATGGCTGGCTGCCTCAGCAATGGCAGGTTGCCTTGGCAACGGCAGGCTTCCTCAGCATTGGCTGGCTACCTCAGTAGTCATGGAGTGCCTTGGTAATGGTGGACACCCCTCCCCCACAGACCTGGACCGTCCCTGGTTCAGCTGCAACTTGCTGTGAAACTCTCAATCCAGAGAGTTTCTGATTGCTGTTCTTTTGTGTGGGTGGTACCAGCTGAGCCTGATCCCCTGGCTTCCTGCCTCAGAGACTTTTTTTTTTTTTTTAAGTTGGTGTTCCAGTCTCCTGTTGAAGAGGCACCAGGATCCATGTGTTTTCCCGTGTGGCGACTCACTGCGCTGGCTTAAACAGCAGCACTGAGATTCGTGGTGTTTTTTTTTTTTTTTGCACTGGAATCTACTGTCCTAGTTCCCTGTTCAGTCCTCTTTTTAAACAGATGAATGGGTGACTTCGCATGGCTCCAATATCCAGCCAAAAGGGCACCGGGGCCAGTGTATTTTGTATGGAGAACTGCTGCGCCGGGGCGCTGAGAAAGCAGCCGCGCGGGCAAAGCAGCTGCGCCAGCCGATACAGCCGCTCTGGCCGACACAGCCGTGCTGGCCAAAACAGCCGCTCTGGCGACCCATGGGGCTCCTCCGCCTGGGAATTTCCTAGTCTGTGGGCAATCAAAATGCGGTGTCCACTCACCCTCTGTACTTTCACTGGGAGCTGCAATCCTGAGCTGTTCCTAAACAGCCATCTTGGATTCACCTTCTGGAATAATGTTTTAACTTCTATCAGCTCTTTGCTCCTTAGAATAGCCCTTGTCCTTGAAATAAATGTTTCAAGACCCCCGCTGGATTCAGGAAACCACAAATTATATGAACCTGATTGCCACCAATCAGGATACTTTTCTGTACATATCTTTCATCCACAAATTTACTGCCTTTTCCATCTTAACTAAGCACTTGTCACACACTGTGGCTGTAACTTTTGCAGTTTGAGGTGTGACAGCAAAACTAACATATTTTTTTCCTCTTTCACAATTTCACAAATAGAAGATTTATTTTTACCCTACATCTTACCAAAAAGTACAATCTTTTTACTTTTTTTTTTTAATTGAGAACTTTCACTTTCAGCTTTATGTACTTTAAGCAACTGATGGCCTCTCTTTGGCATAGCCAAATCGCTGGCATATTTGTTCTTGCACTTTGGGGCCATTATTAAGTAAAATAGGAACTACTTGAGCACAAGCACTGTGATACTGCCACAGTTGATCTGATAATTAAGATGGCTAAGTGACTCATGGGCGGGTAGCATATATACCATGGATACATTGGACAAAGGGAGTATTCACATCCCAGGGTATGAGATTTCATCATGCTACTCAGTATGTGCTCAATTTAAAACTTATACAATTTAATTCTGGAATTTTCCATTTAAAATTTTCACACCATATTTGACTGTGTGTGACTGAAATTGAGGGAAGCAAATCGTGATGAAGGGATCTACTGTACTTACATTTTATAGTTATACCTGTTAACTGGTTGAGGATATTTATGAAATAAGAAATCTTCTCTTAAGTTTGGATGACTGAAGATGAGAAAATTTAATCTGTTCTTGTGCATTTTTAAAATTTAATCTGTAAACAATGGAGACTTTTGGGCCTATATCAGTTAGAGTCTTTTTACTTATTTGTAGCTAGAATACTACAAACTTAAATAAGAGATTTGATTCCTGTAGTTTTTAGTAAAGTACCTACTGTTTAGGGTGATATCATTAGTAATGCCCTTTGGATGCATTTGTTTATTTCTTCATAAGATCAAAAATAGTGTGTCTATGATTATTTATTCTTTCTCCATAATATGGATTAGATATATTAGTGAGTGCTCCAGAAATACATTTGTACAGAATTATTACAAAAATGACAAGGTGTCACACTTTTAAATTCAGTTGTTCTCTATTACTTACAAATTAATTTACTTTCTACTTATAGTAAGGATACACTTGCTTTTGCTTTTGTGTTTAATTGTGTATTTGTTTTAATCATTAGGAAAAGTACACCACTGAAAGCAATCATATTTTCTTTTAGTGTTTAATCAAGCTCTGAAAATTTTTAGAGTTGTTGTTTTATTCTCTTTACTCATTACACATCAGATTATGCATATTTTCTTTGCCTTTCCATTCAGTCCAGACTCATCTTGTATATATCCTTCCCTAAGTCCAGTATGAGCAATTTCGCCAAGCATCACTGGTTCCTTTCAATGAAGACTGGTCAAAAACAAGAACTAAAAGCTTCTCATGCTTATTGCTACTGGGTATTATTTCTTTTGTTCATTCTCAGCTATCAGAGCAAGAAAATATACATGTATAAGCTAACACATGTATCTACACATATCTATAAACATTTCTATATCTAGACACATATATTAACATTAATTTTTTATGTCTTCAACTTTAATTTATTGCCCCATTAATTATTCTAACTTTCTCATTTTCCTAACTGTAAACTCCCACACCATTAGTAAGAAACAAGGTTCTTATCATTGTCACATCCATTTACTCTTTTCAATTCCATGCATATTTTATTTCATACTGATATATATATATATATATATATATATATGAATTGTTTATTCACCCTCCCATAGTACAGTGTTTGTGTGTAGTTCCTTTTGTATTTGGCCTTATAGATCTCACTTATTTTTAAGTTACTTAGGTCAGCAACTTTTTCTACCACACCCTTCACTAAGGTTGTTTCATACATTCATAATGCAGTTAGAGTCTGTTGTTACAGTCTGCATTCCTTCTTGGGATCTCTGGTCTCCTAAATGATTTTTTAAAATTTGCAGAGGTTATTGTTTATTTTCTGTGATGTAAAGTTTTAGGGTATTGTCTAATATACAGTGTCATGTATCCACAATTATAAGACTACACAGATCATTTTTACTATTTGATTCCTACTCTCATCCTCATAATCCCTGATAATGACCAGTCTTATAACTGTTTATAGATTGGCTTTTTCCACAATATCATGTAATCGAAATCACAAAGTACACAAGATTTTCAGACTGGCTTCGGTCCCTTAGTTATATGGTTTGGCTGTGTCCCCACCCAAATCTCATCTTGAATTGTAACTCCCATAATTTCCACATGTTGTGGGAGAGACTAAGTGGGAGATAATTAAATAATGGAGACTGTTTAGCCCATAATGTTCTTGTGGTAGTAAATAAGTCTCATGAGATCTGATATTTTTATAAGGGATTTCCCCTTTTCTTGGCTCTCTCACTGTCTCTTGTCTGCTGCCAGTTAAGATGTGACTTTCACCTTCTATCATGATTGTGAGGCCTCCCGAGCCATGTGGAACTGTAAGTCCATTAAACCTTTTTTACTTTATAAATTACCCAGTCTCAGGTATGTCTTTCTCAGCAGTGTGTTGAGTAAACACACTAATACAGTAAATTGGTGCCAGGAGTGGGATGCTACTATAAAGATACCCCAAAATGTGAAAGTGACTTTGGAACTGGGCAACAGGCAGAGGTGGAACAGTTTGGAGGGCTCTGAAGAAGACAGGATAATATGGGAAAGTTTGGAACTTCCTAGAGACTTGTTGAATTGCTTTGACCAAAATGCTGATAATGATATGGACAATGAAATTCAGGCTGAAGTGATCTCTGATGAAGATGAGGAAGTTGTTGCAGATTGGAGTAAAGGTGACTATTGCTATGTTTTAGGAAAGAGACTGGCAGCATTTTCCCCCTGCCTTAGAGATGTGTGAAACTTTGAACCTAAAGGAGATAACTTTTCTAACCAGCAAGGCATTGAAGAGGTGAGTTGGATACTGCTAAAGCATTCAGTTTTATAAAAGAAATGGAGCATAAAAAGTTCATAAAATTTTCAGCATGACAATACAATAGAAAGGAAAAACCCATTTTCTAAGGAGAAACTCAAGCTGGCTGCAGATATTTGCATACATAACAAGAAGCCAAATGTTAATCACCAATACAATGGGGAAAATGTCTCCAGAGTATGTCAGAGATTTTTTTTTGGCAGTTCCACCCATAACAGGCCTGGAGGCCTAAGAGGAAAAAATGTCTTTGTGGGCTGGGCAAAGGGCCCCCTTACTCTGCACTGTGGCTCCTTGGTGCCGTGCATCCCAGCCACTTCAGCCTTGGCTAAAAGAGGCTAAGGTCCAGCTCAGGTCATGGCTTCAGAGGGTGCAATCCCCAAGCCTTAGCAGTTTCTATGCGATGGTGAGCCTGTTGCTGCACAGAAGTCCAGAATTTAGTTTTGGGAACCTCCACCTAGATTTCAGAGGATGTATGGAAAAGCCTGAATGTCCAGGCAAAATTTTGCTGCAAGAGCAGGACTCTCATGGAGAACCTCTAGTAGGGCAGTGCTAAAGGGAAATGTGGGGTTGAAACCCCCACACAGAGTCCCAACTGGGACACTGCCTAGTGGAGCTGTGAGAAGATGGCCACCATCCTCCAGACCTCAGAATGGCAGATCCACCTATAATTTGCACTGTGTGCCTGGAAAAGCCACAGACAATGTCAGATTGAAAGGAGCCAGGAGGGAAGCAATACCCTGCAAAACCACAAGGGCACAGCTGTCCAAGACCATGAGAACCCACATTGCGTGGATGTGACACATGGAGTTAAAGGAGTTATTTTGGAGCATTAATATTTTAGTGCCCCACCAGATTTTGGAATGGCATGGGGCTTTTGGCCCCTTCTTTTTGACCAATTTCTTTTATTAGAAATGAATGTTAATTGTTCAATGCCTGTACCCTCACTGTATCTTGGAAGTAGCTAACTTGCTTTTGATTTTACAAGGTCATAGGTGGAAGGGAAGTGCCTTGTCTCTGATGAGACTTTGGATTTGAACTTTTGAGTTAATGTTGAAATGAATTAAGATTTTGGGGAACTGTTAGGAAGGCATGATTGATTTCAAAATGTGAGGACATAAGATTTGGGAGGGTCCAGGAGCAGAACGATATGGTTTGGCTGTGTCCCCATCCAAATGTCATCTTGAATGGTACCTCCCATAACCTCTGTGTATTGTGGAAGGGATCCAGTGGGAGATAATTGTATCATGGGGGTGGTTTCCCCCATACTGTTCTCATGGTAGTGATAAGTCTTACAAGAGCTGATGTTTTATAAGGACTTTTCCATTTTGCTTGGCTCTCTCATTCTCTTTTGTCTTGTTGCCATTTAAGATGTGCCTTTGGCCTTCTGCCATGATTATGAGGCTTCCTCGGCCATGTAGAAGTGTTGCATTAAATCTTTTTTTCTTTATAAATTACCCAGTCTTGGTTATGTCTTTATCAGAAGTGTGTAAATGGACTAATACATTTAGCAATATACTTTTTCATTTCATTTACACTTATCAAGCCATAAAAAATGCAAAGGAAATGAAAATTATTTGTTTTGATCACTGAATAATATTCCATTGAATGGACATTGCAGTCTGGTTATTTTTTCACCTATGGTAGACTTTAGTTACTTGCAGATTTTGTAATTATGAATAAAGCTTCTATAAGCATTTATGTGTGAGTTTTTGTTTGAACATAAGTTCTGAAGTCAATTTGGCTAATATCTATGAGCACAATTATCTTATTAACATAAGATATAAACTATACTGAGCTTTGTAAGAAACTGCCAAGCTGTCTTCCAAGATGGCTATACCATTTACATTCCTACCAGTAGTGAAATAAATTTCCTGTTGCTTTGATTTCTTCCCAGAAATTTGTATTGTCAGATTTTTGGATTACAGCCATCTTATAGATATGTAGTGATATCCTATTATTGCAATTTTAATATGGCATGTGATGTGAAGCACTGTTTTATATACTTGTTTGCCATCTGTATATATTAATTTGTGAATTGTCTGATTATATGTTTTGTCAATTTCTCAATTGGATTATTTATTATTATTGAGTTATAAAAGTACTTTTATATTTTCATACAAATCCTTCATATGTGTTTGCAATTTTTTTCTACCAGGGTGTGACTAGCTCCTTAATTGTCTTTGTAGTGTCTATCACAGGGCAGAATATTTCAACTTCAATAATCCTTCACATTACCTCCTTTTCTTTCATAGTCTGTGACTTCATTGTTGTATTTAACATCACGTCAGCAAAACGAAAATCACTTGATTTTGCCTAGGTTTTCCTCTGGGAGTTTTGTAGTGTTGTGTTTTACATTTAGTTCTATGATATATTTTGGGTTATTGTTTGTGAAAGATGTGAGATCTTTCATCTATCCCTTGGTTCACTTTTTGGCAGGTGATGTCTAATTTTTTCTGAACATTTGGCAAAATGACTTTCATTTCTCCGTTGGATTGGCCTTGCTTCTTTGCCAAAGATCAGTTCACTACATTTGCGTGGTTCATTACATTTGTGTGGTTCTAGTTAAGGGTTTGCTTCTGTTAACCTATATGTCTATTCTTGAATCAAAACCATAGTATCTCAATTATAATAGATTTACAGTAATTCTAGAAATCAGGTAGTGTCAGTTCTACAGCTTTGTTTTTCTTTGGTTTGTTGTGGATTATCTGCAGTTCCTGCCTTTTCACGTAAACATTTGAATCAGCTTGTCAATATGCACAGGATAGCTCACTTGGATTTCTATTGGAATTATATTAAATTTGTAAATCAATTGAAAAATAATTGTCAAAAGTGTGGCACCAGATATCATGGCTAGGTTGGGTGGAGGGCACCTGCTGCAGGGAGATGAGGTGGCTGAAGCACAATGACTGCAGCTCCAGAGCTCCTGAAGTGGCTCCATGCAGGCACTTCTGCCCCAGAGAGGACAAATGTGAATACCCAGACAATGGTGTCATCTGTCTATGTGCTATATGTGGGCCTAGGCAACAGGAAAATACTGTGGGACATAGAGCTGTGGTGGGTGTAAGGCCTTCGTCAGACGCAGCATATGCAAGAGTCACATTTATTCTTGCAGGTTTTGTCAGGAATGTTTTGTTGACAATGCCAAAAGGAATCAATGTAGATACTATTGATTTAGGAAGTGCTTTAGAGCAGGAATGAAAAATGAAGTTGTGCAAAATTAATACAATAGAACAACCACC
>NW_016107376.1:12012584-12040145 GCF_001604975.1 Cebus imitator
AAAAGTGTTGGTGATGCCTGCAAATTTCTGAAACAGCAGCTCTTAGTCTTGGTGGAATAAGCTAAATATATTCCTGCCTTCTGTCAGTTACCATTAGATGATAAGGTGGCACTGTTGAGATCTCAGGCAGGGGAACACTTCCTTCTTGGAGCTACAAAGAGATCCATGATGTATAAAGATATTTTGATTTTGGGAAACAACTATATTATTCACTGTAACAGCTGTGAAGTTGAGATTAGCAGTGTAACCAGTTGGGTTCCAGATGAGCTGGTTAACCCATTTCAAGAAATCCAAAAGGCAATTGTATTTTTTGGCCCAGATGCAAAAGGGCTACACTTAAATGGGCTACACTGATCCAGTAAACATTAAGAGCATGGAATTTCAAGAGCAGATGGGTTTGGAGGACTACATCAATGATCCACAGTATGGCTCCATGGGGGGAAGTTTGGAGAGTTGCTTCAGCTGCTGCCCACACTGTAGCACATCATTTGGCAAATGATTGAGCAAATACAGTTTTAAAAAAAATTTTGGGGGGATGATTTAAATTGGTCATCTACTTCAGGAAATGTTAGATGGAATTTCCAATGTCAGTAGTCATCTCCATCATCCAATACATCCACATTTGTCTCAAGATCATTAACTGGACAAACTGTACTTTTAGGTCCCATGTACACATTGCTTCATATAGAAAACATTTGAACTCCTGAAACCCACTCTGTTTCCCATCACAAGGCTCTAGACAAGAAGAGTACGGAATAGCTACAAATCAAGCTTCAGTTATTTCACCAGGCTCTCTTCAAACAAAAGCAATTGTGAAAATGTGTTTCTTTCTGAAAAATCACCTCACAAATGTGAAAAACTGTTTGTATTGAAACATCTCAGGATAGTACTTTTGGCAAACTCTGAGTCAAGGCTTCTTCATGGTACTGTTATAAGATGGTATCCTATTTTCTTGTTTATATGTTCATTCTGTTTGTTGTTGCTACTATGTGAAACTTTCACATGAAACCAATGTATATTTGAGTTTGAAGATGTTTACATAGTGTATTTTTTTCCAACTGCGCTTGCATTCTGCCTGCATCAGTTAAGTTTTACATATGCCTTTGATTTGTTTTCTTCCTATTGATTGAAATGCATAAGTAATTGCTTTATTGTGATGTGATGCAGAACAAAATGTACTTTTTAAACTCAGAATAGTGGATCAGAAATCTCAGTTTAATATAAAATGAATGAAGTTTTTAAAAAATAAATTACAAACTTGCAGATTATAAAAATAAATCAGTTGCTGTAGAATAAGGTATATGTTTTGAAGAATCTCTTATGGGCAAGAAGCATCTTTTTGGTCTACAGTTAAATATGCCTATCTTAAGTTTAGAAAATTATAAAAAGCCATTCCAAGAAAGACTGGATATTTTTTGAAATGTGACTGTCTTTGAAGATTTATGTTAAGCTAAGACATGTTAGTTTTATCACTTAAGACACAGGCAAAATAGTAACAAAGAAACTCCTAAAAGAGTGACTCAAATTAGACAGACATTTATTTATTTCTCCTGAAACAATCTAGAAAGTTTTCCATTGACTAGAAATCAGCATGTGTTCACAGCTGGGTCCCAGGACAGCCAGGAGAATCATTCATAGGTGCAATTTCTGTGTCAGCCAAAGCCATGTCACTCTAAGAAAGCTAATCCTGGGGACAAATTAGCTATCTTTCACCAATGTGCCTTATTTAGTCCTTACTACAACAGTGTAGAAAAGATATTATTATCTCTTTTTATAAATAAAAGAACCTTTAGCTTGAGGGTTTAAGGAACATAACCAAAGTTCATAAATGCAAAGAATAAGAGAGTCACACTCAAACCTAGGCCCAGCTGACTTTAATGATTATAAATTTTTGATGTGGAATGCAAAATGTAAACTTCTTACTCACAGTGTGGCTTTTAAATACGAGTAATTATTGGCTATTATCTATCATGTTACCTATAATATATGTTTACATGTAAGCAATGAGAGTAAAATTGTTGCAGTTTTAATAAGAAACCACTTTTGTTGCTTTAACAAGACTTTCTTCTAAAAAAATGAAAGAAAATAAAAAATTCACTCAGTAGATTTGATGAAAACAAAAACAAATTCAAGGAAGTAACTTAGAAGACTTTGAAATCCAGCAGCCCAGGGATGTACCAATTGTCTAATTCCAGACTAAGGATTACACTTCACTGAAGCCTTAAATTACTTGATATCATCTAAAGCTAGAGCTTATTTTAAAACAAATTAATCATGGGCTACCTCATGAGTCAGTGGTTCCTCTCTGGTTGATAACAGAGAAAACTGGCTGACAATTATTAATATCAATGATATATTTTAGAAAGACTATTTCAAGCTGCAAAAGACTGAATTAAATAATCGTTCTCAGGATCTTTAAGCAGTACTAAGATTATGATGTCATAAATCCCACTTACCTTACAAGTAAAAAGGTTACAGTCATGCTAACTAACTTACTGGCTGCTGGGGTAAAATTAAACTCAATGTAGAAAAATGATTACTTAAAAGCTATCATTGGTTTAATAAAACCAATAGAATTCCTTCAAGACCTGGTAACCTTGTGAAACCATAAAAGATATTGTTTGATAGGGGTTAATTCTTAATTTTCTAAAATTTGCTGTGGTGTCTGCTTCATGAATGATAATTTTTTTTATTTTTATACATACAAATATTGTTTTGTACATTGTTACTGAGTATGGGAGGCTTTCTCTTAGATATAAAAAATGTCATCTTAGTTCATGCACACTGCTATAACAAAATACCATAACCTGGAAAGCTTATATGCAATCAAAATTTATCTCTTATTGTTATCAAGGATAGAAGTCCAAGATCAAGGAATTGGAGGAATTGGCAAATTTGGTCTTCGATTCATACCTGCCATTTTCTAGCTTTGTCCTCACATATCAAAGAAACAAGGCAGCTCTGTTGGGGTCTTCTTTATGAAGACACTAATCCTCATACTTAATGACTTCCCAAAGGCCCCTAATCACCTTCCAAAGACCTCCTAATAGCATCATCCTGGGGAGTAGGTTTCAACATATGAAATTTAAAAAAAACCAACATTCAAAACATAGCAAATAACTTTAAAATACAAAACATAAAGGTCATTTTTAATGAGACTCCTAATTTACTCATATGTTTAGTAAATAGCTATGTTTTAGAAATTACGAGTAATGATTTGGCTTCCATAACTATAGTAGGAAATTTGTAATATAATATTTTTATATGGAACTGTCAAAAATGCTGGACAAAAAGAAACTAACGTTTTTGACATATTTTCAAAATATTAATAAGGAAAGTTATTGCTATTATATGACATACAACAGTTTTCAGGTAATAAAAATGAATAATGTATTGTAAAATGGCAATTCATTTTATAAATATAAAATTATTTTTATAAATTTTTTGTTGAATATCAAGAATTAGATTGTTAAATAGAATCATAGAGAGATTAAAATATTTCTAAATTGTGATGCTATATTACTTCACTGAACTTTCTAAATAAAAACAAAAAATGAAAATTAATGATTATTGTCATAGTGAATATTTTTATCTACAAACATGGAATTAATGACTAGATGCTCTTCGATGTATTTTATGATTCTAAAATATTTTACATATATATTCTTCACCTACTTTGTTGGAGACATACCTACATTTTTGTGCTGTTTCATTGCTATACCATAATATACCATAGTAATGTTAATACAAGTTCTAAAATTACTATATTAATTTCAGATAGAGTAAACCACAGAACAAAGAAAATTATGAGGGATGCAGAGGGGAATTACTAAATAATGAGGGCATCAAGTCAACTATCAGCAGTACAGCAAAATATTTTAAGGACTTAATATTTTAACCTATATTTTCTTGGAGGCTATCTTTTCAATTTTAAACTATTATAGATTGTATTCTGGAACACTAACTTGGTATATGAAGACTGACAAAGAATCAGTATATTGATAATTTTATCTAATTTATTATCTATATCATATTTGTAATCAAATAATTAACATATAGTCTTAAATAATAGTGTGGGGAGCTAAGCTTACTGAACAGAATTTTAGTGTAATATTAATAAACAGAAGACATTATATAGAATCCTTGAAACTTAGGAAATTGTTCAGTGAATAGGTAAAATTTTTATAAAATCACTTGATTTTAATTGTTATAGATAGAGCCGCATATATAGTAATTTTGAAACTGTGTATTGTATACCACTTAATTCAGTACCTAAAAATATGTCAATATATATCTGTATTCATGTTAAAATTATTTTTGTGAAAATTTGGTGAGATAATAAAAATTACTTAGCATTGTGCCTGATGCTACAGAATAAAAAAAATTTTGAAATAAACATAAATGGCATTTTTTTTCTTAAAATGCCAGTTGACATACAGTTATAATGTAACTGTATTCAGTACTATTTACAGTATCAGTATTAACTGTAGTTGGACCACTCTCTGAATTATGAATAGGTACAACCAGAGTCATTGAGAAACACACTTACTTATTTCTACACTTCCTGTTATGTTTCTAGATGTTTTCAGATAGTTGATTAAATATTAAATAAGTAAAAAACTAAAAAAATAGTGACAGGAGTTATTACTACAGGTTGCCTTCAAACCAGGAAAGGCATATAAAGCTTAATATTCAAGTTGAAAACCACACTACAAATCCAGTTATATCACAAGAGTAAAAACACATTTTACTTAAAAAATATTGGAACATAACATAGTTAGGGAAATTTAGTAGCAGTTGTGCCCAAAGTTACCTCCTACAATTGCAATTAAATTGAGCTGTGGTAACATTTGTGATCCCAAACGAACATATAAACATTTTAGAATTTCCTAGTATGTTTGTTGTGTATTTCACAATGTAAATTTTAGAAATGTGAGGGAAATCTAAGCTTGAAAACTAAGAATTACACAATGATCAGCTCCATCTAGAAGAATGCAAACACACTGCTCTCATATTGAGTTACTATCTTGGTTGCAACATTTCCACAGAGTAAGTCTTCCATAAAAGGCTTGAATTTTTTCCTGAATACCTACTACAGAATAATGCATTAAAATCACAAAAGGATGCACACACCGAAGGTTCCCTTGCCCTTCACCACAGAGGTATGGACAGTCCTGTGTAAGAGATTCAGATTATAATGCGATAATGAAAAATCCTGTAACATGTAGTTTTAATTGAACTCTTTACTTTTATATAAATGAATTTGAAAAATTTCTCAAGACTATTATTGCTTTTATAAGGTAACATCTGTTTGGAGGGTGTGGCTGAAACTGGAGTTAGAATAAAGTAGCTTAGTCTCATCACCGTTGCAAACGCTGAGGACAATGATGTTTTTCTAGAGTTGCCCAAGTATTTTCAATTTTTTCATACATTTTGTTAAGCCACCTGAAAAACTCTTTTGCCTGATATCTTACTCAATAGTTTATTAAAAGAGTAATCTCTCTTATTTGTATCTAAAAATAATGAAATATATTTTGTGACATAGAATTAATTAATTCTTTTAAAACTTTTCAATTACATAAATTAAAGGTAACACTGGTCTTTGACCCTAAATTAGACTTGCTTTTTTTTGTCTTGGTTCTTGAACATTAGCAAGAAAATGATCGAATCATCTGGTAAAATGTTTTCGCAGTTTGTATCATCCACATAAAATTTTATTTATGCATAAGTAAGAAACACATTTGTTTGGCATGTTTACATTTAGTATAACTGTTGTAAAACAAAGCTTTAAAACCATGATGATATTTTTTGCTCAGTTTTGCATTTTTGGCTAAGTTTCATTACAAATATGGGATGATTCTCATTGTAAATATTGGTGAGCAGTGATTTAAAAAAAAATTATCAAATTTAGCCCCATATAATTCCTAGATATGAAAAACATTTTTACTGTGCCAAAAGTATTGGGATACTGTTTTTTGTTTTTTTGCCTAAAAATATTCGTCATAGATTCCTGAATGTTCTTCAGATCTAATTATTAAAGGAAGTATTTTCCTTCCTAAAATAGTTCAGAGACCTGAAAATGAAATGTCGGTTATCTTATATTACTAAGTGAGACACTAGAATTATGCTAGCTCCAGGCAGGGCAGAGAATAGGAGGTTTGCCTTGAGCATGCCTAATAATTTAGGTTTAGCTCCTGTGGCCAGTGGTTTACTCCCTCTTGACAGAAAATCTATGAGAAGCTTCCAGGAAGACAAACTCTTTGGATTAAGATCAAAATCTGGACTTTTCACTGAAGACCAGATATATGATTAAATTAAAATGAAAGCTACATTATACTCATAGATATAAAAGATATTAAAGATATATGTATTGAAGACATATGGAGAGAGAAAGCTTTAGAATCATGGCACATAGTGATTAATTTATTTAAATAAATTACTCAGTATGTACCTCCAATACAATGATTTTATGAAATGTATTATTTTAATTTATAATGTTCAAATTTATTTCTAAATTCTTTAAAACTTAAGATGCTACTTTTATGGTACCCAGAAATAGATGTTACTGAAACTATTACTTCAAATTTTGAAAGAAAACATACATTTTCCAAAGTGAAACTTTTAGGAAAATATGTTAAATGAGAAATGTAATATGTTCAGTTGTGCAAAGAAATGTTGCCAGCAATATATAGTTTTGCATTAGCCACCTATAGAAAAATACAATGCAGTTTGTATTAAAAAATAAATGTTATTGTGTATATTTAATGTATACAACATGTTATAAGATACATATATATATAGTAAAATAGTTACTATAGTGTTACAAATTAAATTATCCATCATCTGACATAGTTATGCATTTCCCACCCTTTGTCAAAAGCAACTATAATTTACTGATTTAGCAAAAATTCTGAATAAAACTCTCTATTATTAATTATAGTCCTCATTTTGTACATTAGATCTTTTGACTTGGTCACATAAGGTATTCACTACTTTTTGTCCTTTTATCTCATTCTTGACACCTCAGCTTATATGGGAGTCTTTCATGATCAACCTAAAACACACTCAAAAACACACAGCAAATATTGAGTAATGCTTCTCCTCTACGTGTACTCTTATGATATTCTCTGTCACCCCATCACTAGCTCTAATTGCTTCATTATTATTTCCTGCTTATTCATCTGAAACCTTCTCTAGGGTCTGAATGTAATGAGGCAAGGAGAGTTTTGACCCTGTTCATGATTATACATAATGTATGCAGCATTGGTGCTTAGCATATACTAGAACAAAATGTATTTTTAAAACTTTTAAGTTCAGGGGTATTTGTGTGGGTTCGTTACATAGGTAAATGTGCATCATGGTGGTTTATTGTGCAGAACAAAGTATTAATAATTTGACTGAAAAATAATAGCATTTCAAATTTGAAAGTAAATACTAAATACCTATTTCTACTAAGTAAAGAATTGTGTTGTTTAATCTCACTCAGTTTTTGTATCACATTTTGGTAATCATAATAAATATGTGAATGTTTAACCTTACTAATTTATCCTCTTTTAAAATTACCCTATTTGGAAGAGTGATGTTCTAAGTAATGATATCATTGTATCAGCTAATAATGATTAATCAACATTTTGACATTATTCCCAGAAATTCTATTTTTAGTGTTAATTATTTCAGGAAATATGAAGATAATGTTCACATATTTACAGAATAAAGCATTTTGTAAATATTTCAAAGTCACAGCCAACAAAAGCAGGAAATAAAAATCAGAGTATCTTACCTATAACATCCAAACAATTATACCTTATTATTTTCCAGTAAACAATGTAAAACTAAAAGAAAGAAAGTAAGCTCACTAAAAAAGACAAATACCTGTATTTTATAATAAAATTTTGAGCATTCTATTTTTGGGATAACATAATTTAAGTTGCATTATGGAATTCCATTTTCCAATGCATGCAATACCATCTTTACCTTAAATATGTCTAAATAGTTCAGATAGTTTGAAAGAACAGAGAAATAAATAAAATGAAGGAAAGGAAATATATTAAAAATTATAATAACATTTTGGAGAAATCCCAAAAACAAGCTCATATGTGACCAGTTGGGAAACTACTTATCCCTATGTGTTTGTAAATAAGAATATTTTAGCCTTAAATCTATGCAGGCTGGGGAAAAAAGACTGAATCTATTGAACAACAACAACAAAAATCTATCGCATTATTAAATTCAGTTATATTTTTATCTTAATAGGACTCCATTACTTATTGCCAATGGCTTGAGTATTGGGCTTTATCAATATGCTTTCAGTTTTTCACTGCATTTTTTCGTCTACTATAATCTAAAAATTACATTTCATTATTTAACTTCTCATTTTCTCATAAAGATTTTTGTTTTAAACTTTCTGGAATTTAAACCTAAACCTCTCTCCTTCAATTTGTTATCTGTTAGTATATACTAAGCTTAGAGTTTTGCAACAGATTCATATATATTTGGTTTTTTACTTTATAAAATCCTTTCATTACTGAAGACACATTTCTTATTAATGATTTTGTATTATGTATTTTGCATCTATTAAACATAATTGTATGTGTTAACCTTTCAATTAATAAAGACAATTTTTAGCTGCCTGTGGTGGCACACACCTGCAATTCCAGCTACTCAGGAGGCTGAGACATGTTTGATCCCAGGAGGCAGAGGTTGCAGTGAGCCAAGATCACACAACTGCACTCCAGCCTTGATAACAGCATGAGAGTTTGTCAAAAACAAAACAAAACAAAAAGACAATTTTTAATATACTAATAAAGCCAAAAGTATATTTTATTGAGTCCGTTAGTGATTATTTCTATCACATAGCATAGTAATAGATCTGTATAGATAACAATAAAACAAACATACAATTTAGGATATAGTATTAAGTAAATACAATTGTGAAGGAAAAAGTAATGTGGGAAATCTAGAAACATTAGCTAAAAGGTTGAGTCTATTTTTGAGAAGCAGGGGTTTGGAGTCTTACTCTGTCACCCAGGCTGGAGTGCAGTGGCTGAATCTCATTGCCTCAGCCCCCTGCATAGCTGGAATTACAGTCACAGGCCACCACGCCTGGTTACTTTTTTAAATTTTTAGTAGAGATGGGGTTTCACCATGTTAGCCATGCTGATCTTGAACTCCTGACCTCGGGTGATCTGCCGGCCTTGGCCTCCCAAAGTGCTGGGTTAACAGGTATGAGCCACTGCACTCAGCAGGGTTGAGTGTATTTTTGTTCAAATTGAATATTTTCTTAGCTCACTGAAATTACTGTTAAAGTTATTTGTTTAAATTTACTCATATATAATGCTTTGTACACATTTAAAATCCATCATCTTTTTGTCACAGTCTATCTATCTATCTATCTATCTATCTATCTATCTATCTATCTACCTACCTACCTACCTATATGATTTTAAAAGATAATTATGTATATAGGTAAAAGTTGACATATTTGGATTTGCATTGACTCAACTATGAACTAATTCAGTCACTTCAGTCACTATTAAATAAATGGAAATATGCAGTTTAGGTTACAGAAATATGGCAAATTTGAAAAAATTAAAGAAATTTCTCATGATAAAAAGAAATACTGGAAAAAAATAGAACATGTTCAATGAATAATTTATACTGAAAAACAAAAATAATAATGAAACAATTGTGAGTTGAAATAAAGAAGGAACTCAAAGTCATAAGAGTTCATAGGCCCATTTACCTATATGATCAATTTTCAAACTAGATAAGACAGTCTTAAGCAAAAAGAAAAACAGTGAAGAAGTCACACTAATTGACTTCAAACTACAAGGCTACAGTAACCAAAACAGCATGGTACTGGTACCAAAACAGGTTTATAGACCAATAGAACAGAGCAGAGGTCTCATATATAACACTACACATCTACAACCATCTGATCTTTGACAAATCTGACAAAAACAATCAATGGGAAAAGGATTATCTATTTAATAAATGGTGCTGGGAAAACTAGCTAGCCATATACAGCAGACAGAAATAGGACCTCTTCCTTACACCTGATACAAAAACTAACTTCATTAATTTTTTTGGTTACTGTAGTCTTTTAGTATACTTGGAAGTCGGGTAGTGTGATGGCTCCAGCTTTGTTCTTTTTGCTTAAGATTATGTTGGCTATACGGGTTCTTTTTTGGTTCCATATGAAATTTAAAGTAGTTTTTCCTAATTCTGTGAAGAAAGTCAATAGTAGCTTGATGGGGATAGTATTGAATCTATGAATTACTTTGAGCAGTATGGCCATTTTCAGGATATTGATTCTTCCTATCCATGAGCATGGAATGTTTTTCCATTTGTTTGTGTCCTCTGATTTTCTTGAGCAGTGGTTTGCAGTTCTCCTTGAAGAGGTCCTTCACATCCCTTGTAAGTTGTATTTCTAGGTATTTTATTCTCTTTGTAGTGATTGTGAATGGGAGTTCATGCAGGATTTGGCTCTCTGTTTGTCTATTATTGGTGTTTAGGAATGCTTGTAATTTTTACACATTGATTTTGTATCCTGAGACTTTGCTAAAGTTGTTTATCAGCTCAGAGATTTTGGGCTGAGACAATGGGGTTTTCTAATATACAATCATGTCATCGGCAAACAGAGAGAATTTGACTTCCTCTTTTCTTATTGGAATACACTTCATTTCTTCCTCTTGTCTGATGGCCCTGGCCAGAATTTCCAATACTATGTTGAACAGCAGTGGTGAGAGACAGCATCCTTGTCTTGTGCCAGTTTTCAGAGGGAATGCTTCCAGCTTTTGCCTATTCAGATGATATTGGCTGTGGGTTTGTTAAATAGCTCTTGTTATTTTGAGATACATTCCTAGTTTATTGAAAGTTTTTAGCATGAAGGGTGTTGAATTTTATCGAAGGCCTTTTCTGCATCTATTGAGATAATCATGAGGTTTTTGTCATTGGATCTGCTTATGTGAAGGACTACGTTTATTGATTTGCTTATGTTGAACCAGCCTCGCATTCCAGGGATGTATACAACTTGATCCTGATGGATAAGCTTTTTGATGTGATGCTGGATTCAGTTTGCCAGTATTTTATTGAGGATTTTCACATCAATATCATTCAGGACATAGGAATGGGCAAATACTTCATTACTAAAGTACCAAAAGTAATGGCAACACAGGTCAAAACTGACAAATGGGATCTAATTAAACTAAAGAGCTTCTAATTAAACTAAAGAGCAAAAGAAACTATCATCAGAGTGAACAGGCAACCTCTAGAATATGAAAAAAATTTGCTATCCATTCATATGGCAAAAAGCTAATATCTAGAATCCATAAGGAATTTAAACAAATTTACAAGGAAAAAACAAAAAAAAAAAATCAAAAAGTGGGTGAAAAAATATAAATAGGTACTTATCAAAAGAATACACTATGTGGTCAACAAACATACGAAGAAAATCTTATCATCACTGGCCATTAGAGAAATGCAAATCAAAACCACAATGAGATACCATCTCACACCAGTTAGAATGGTTATCATTAAAAAGTCAGGAAACAACAGACGCTGGAGAGAATATGGAGAAATAGAAACACTTTTACACTGTTCGTGGGAGTGTAAATTAGTTCAACCATTGTGGAATACAGTGAGGCAACTACTGAAGCATTTAGAACCAGAAATGCCATTTGACCCAGCAATCCCATTACTGGGTATATGTCTGAAGGATTAGAAATCATTCTACTATAAAAACATATACCTGTATGTTTTTTGCAGCACTATTCACAATAGCAAAGACTTGGAGCCAACCCAAATGCCAATAAATGATATACTTAATAAAGAAAATGTGGCACATATACACCATGGAATACTATGCAGCCATAAAACAGGATAAATTCATATCCTTTGCAGGGACATGGATGAAGCTGGAAACTATCATTCTCAGCAAACTAACACAGGAACAGAAAACCAAGCACTGCATATTCTCACTCATACGTGGATGTTGAACAATGAGAACACATGGACACAGGGAGAGACACATTACAGACCAGGCCCTATCAAGGGGTGAAGAGCAAGGGGAGGTATAGCATTAGGACAAATACCTAGTGCATGCGGGACTTAAAACCTAGATGACAGGTTGATGGGTGCAGCAAACCATCATGGCACATATATGCATACCTGTGTAATAAACCTGCATATTCTGCACATATATCCCAAAACTTAAAGTGTATTCAAAAAATACTAAACATCACATCGATGTCACAATTTCTACATAGCAAATCAAAATCTATGTATTTACACAGTTCTTAGTGTAAAAACACGGTGAAAACAATTTGAGATTATTTCAGAAACACAAACATCATTCAAATTTAGAACAACTTTTAATATAGTTGTCAATTCAATACCTTAAGAAAATAAAAGTTTTAGTACATCTCAATCCACAAAGATCATTTTACAAAAGCACAGTTCTATTTATGATTATATCTCTGAATATATAATATATATAATATAATATATTATATACATTATAATATATAATTATATATAATACATTATAATATATAATTATATATAATATATTATATTATATATTATATTATAATATAATATATTATATATAATTATATATTATAATGTATATGATATATATTATAATATATATAATTATATATTATAATGTATATTATATATTATAATATATTACATATAACAAAGAATATTATAGTAAATCTACCTGAACTTTTATAATGTGGAACCATGAATCATAAATTCTTAAATTTTTTTTTGTATTGAAAGCAAATGCCAAAAATATGCTCTATGACTATTTCAATTGAAATATAGTTTCTTACTCACAGTATATAAGAGAATAGTAATCAACTTTAAAATATGTGTTTACTGTGTTGAGAATAAGAATAATTAATAGCATTCATAAATTTATTATATTGTAAATTGACTATAAAACAAACATAGATCTAAGGATTAGAATGGCTAAGAGAATCCAGCAAGGTTTCTAGATACAATATGAATGAACAACATTTAATATGAGTTCTATACATGAATAAATAATCAAATACTTATATTTTATGTGATCCAATTTACAAGAGCACGTAAGACACAATGAATGGTAGGAGTAACTACAAAATATTCTATATTCGTAAAAAGAAATTCAATATATTAAATATGGAAGCTTCATTCATATGTTTTCAGAATAACAATATAATCCTTCAAAAGGACACTACAGGGTTCCTGGCAAAGTATTTTTTGAATCCACATGAATACTTTTTCCAAAAAGGTTAAGATAATTTTGCAAATTAAAAACAATATATGTGTCATGCACAGACAGATAATAACATTCTGTAATTATGTAATAATCTGTATGTGTTTTATTGGTTTAGTGATACAGACTACACCAAAGACATGGATGACAGAGACAGGGGATAGACCCTTATTAATTTAGTACATAAGATATCAGTGGAGAAAGGTTAACTCTTAATAAACAGTTTTTAACAAATAGCTCCAGGTCAAATAGCAATCATAATGAGAATATACAGAGAAAGAACACATGTCAGATAGGTAAAATGCTAATATATTAAAATGTAAATATAAATAATAAAATTAATTAAACAGAAATAGAGGCTATGTACTGCTTCAATTGAAAATATATACACTGTAAACCATACACGAATATCAGGCAGTTAAAGGAAAACATCTTAATTTATTCTATATAGAAATATTATTTATTTTTTATATTTATATTTTATTTTATTTTATTTATTTTATTTTGTTGCCCAGATTGGAGTGCAGTGGCATGAGCTTGTCTCACTGCAACCTCCACCTCCCAGGTTCAAGCGATTCTCCTCTCTCAGCCTCCCGAGCATCTGGGATTACAGGTGCCTGCCTTCACACTCTGCTAATTTTTGTATTTTTAGTAGAGGAGGGATTTCACCATGCTCGCCAGGCTGGTCTCGAACTCCTTACCTCAGGCAATCCACTCGCCTTGGCCTCCCAAAGTGCTGTAATTACAGGTATGAACTATCATGCCCGGCTCTATATAACAATATTACAATGAATGTTCGAGACTAAACTTAGACTGAGTCAATGTGTTTGACAAAATTCTAATCACAAAAGTACTAATTATGGTATGGACTGTAGCCCTTCAAGAAAACCTGCTGGGTATGGTGGCATGTGCCTCTAATCCCTGCTACTCGGGAGGTTGAGGCCTAAGAATCACTAGAATGTGGCAGATGGAGGCTGGGGTGAGCCAAGATCGCACCACTGCCCTCCAGTCTGTGCAATGGAGCAATACTGTGTCTCAACAAAAAAGAAAAAAAAAAAAAGGAAAACCACACATGCATTCCATTTAAAATATAGACAGTAAATTGGAGGAGATGATTTTGAAAGTTGAATTCCAAGGTACAAATATAGTTATGAAATCACGCATAAAATCATAAAATCTCAAATAATTAGGGAAATGGAAATTTTAAAAGAATAAAATTTAAGTTTTACATCCAAGAGACTGGGAAAAGTTAATGAATTGTGACATTAATTGTTGGTAATTACTGTTGAGAATGTCAACTGTTATATCTACTTAGAGAGCCATTTGTCAATTCCTAGAAAATTTGAAGATAGTTATCTTACATGATCTATTAATTTTACATCTGATAACCACAATTGAGAGACTCTCTCATGCATTTATAAGGATATACGTAAAAGTGCTTTCTGTATTGGTAAAAGAAAAAGTGCTAGGAAAAATATGACCTTCGTATATGATGGCACACAGCAGTTATTAATATATTCATTGATTCATAATTTTTAAAATAGTGACGTATAGCTACATGTATCCATATGTTTTATTTTGTAATAATATTGAACAATAAATGAACTTTATAAAAGGTCTATAAAATAAAATATAGTATAATGGGAATGTTATACATTTTACAACACAGTAAACACTAGTACACAGTGGGGACAGAATTTTTGTATATATAAAGGACTAATATTAATTAGAAAGAAAAACTTTCACTTTAGAATAATAGTTACTTGTATTGGAAAAAGAAAGTTGGCTTGATAGATCTGTTCATAGCTATATCTGTTACAACTTATTCTTTGAAAATTATAGTACTGTTGCAAATATGGCAAATGTTAACATCAACTATAAATCAACTATATATACACATAATATGTACACATATAAAGAGAGAATACATTTATCTGTTACCTATCTTTTGAGCTTTCTACATATTCAGTACATTCTACAACTTGAAAAAAGTAGAATATGATGGCACACTTTCTTCTGATTGTTATATTTCTTGAATATAATCTTGTGTATTGTTCAACTAAAATAAAATAAAGAAATATAGTATACAGTCCAACCCATCAGTGAACTTATTCCACAAGATTAAATTTGATACTGAGAGCATAAATTCCTAGACACCAGAAAACTTAATGTGAAAAGTCCAAACATATTAATTTTAAAAGTTAATTTGAAACTCATCCCCCCAATCCCCACTTCAAAGACATTCTCGGAAGCATTGAAATCACCTTAATGGCAATTTTCAAATAAGAGCTAAATGAATTATAGTATATCAAAATGATATAACACTATGCAGCTTCCTCACTGCATAGAGAAAAACCTTCTCACATACTACACTGTAATAATTCTCACAATATACTGAATTTTTTTTTTTAAGGCAAGGTGCAAAATGATGTTTTGGATACATTATCACTTTAAGTAATTTTATATTAACTGGGAAATAAACTATAAAATAGGTATAAAACTTGGTTTATTTTATTAACATTTTATTGAAGCCTGACTACTTGAGTATGAGAAAATTATGAGATATGTTGAAGCATGCAACCATCTGCTATTGAAAATCTATCTTTGCTTCATAATTTCCTGGTGTCAATGTCTCTGGTGATGTACTAAATTATAGGAGATCTGAAGTATGGAGATTTAACAACTCTCTAATTAAAACTGCAGCATTTGTGCAACAGATGAAGACTATTTCAGAATAAATTAATATCAATAAAAACCAAGAAACTAGCCGGGGTGTTTTGTGGGAAGCTTCCAGAGCAGTCATGAGGGGTAGAATAATTTGTTTCATGGCAATAGCAGCACAAAAAGTATACATTGACTACCAGTGTCAATTAGAAGAAGTTAATGAGATGTAAAAAAGCAACAGAAAAACACAGGTATCCTAGGACCCTCCAACTTCTGATTAAACAGAGAAACTAAATCCTTTGTGGTGAATAACACAGATAATGTGTTAAAGCTTAATGAACAAATGCACTATCAAAGGGAAATAAATGTGTACAAACTTATTTGCATATGATTAGAATGCAAACAGCAGGAAAAATGTATTTAATAAGGAAAGTCTTTTTACTTCTTAAATGCTGAATATCAATAAATATTTTGGAAATTTGGCATATAGTAAATCCATGCATGCTGAAAATTATTCACAAAGAAAGTTCATGTATGAATGCACATGGATTAAAAGATAATTTGTTTCATCTCAGAGTTTGTGAAATATATTGAAATCCTGAATTACATACTTTGTTTCAAAAACATTACTATGAATTGAATAAGTAGATTTAAAAAAATTTCTTGTAGTAAAGTGATACCTTGGAAACTAAACATGAATCTTGCCCTATACTTTAAAAACTTTAAAATTGATGATAGGCTGATAAATTTAATTTTATCAGTGCTTTGTTTCCTGAGTGACACTTCATGAATAAATATATTTAAATGAATTCATGAACTTAAATAAGCAATTAATACATTAGTTAATAGCAGAGTTTTAAAGATTGCCTGTGAAAACTGTCATAGAAAGCATTACAAAGAATGCTTACCATAGCTTCTTTTCATAAAGTTACTGAAAACCTCATAGTGTTTATAAAAAAGTGGTGAAACAGCATGGATGGAACTGAAGGACAGGGTGTTAAATGAAATAAGCCAGGCATGGGAAGCCAAACTTTACAAGTTCTCATTCGTTTGTGGGAACTAAAAGTAAAAACAACTGAATTCATAGAGATGGTAAATAGAATGATGGTTACAAGAGGCTGAGAAGGGTAGTGGGGACAGAGGTTAGGGGAGTGGGGATTGTTAATGGATACAAAAATATATTAGACAAAATGAGTAGGATCTAGTATTTAATATCCCAACAGGGTAACTACAGTCAACAAAATTTATTGTATATTTAAATATAACTAAGTGGGGCAGGCATGGTGGCTCACGCCTGTAATCTCGGGAATTTTGGAGACTGAGGTAGGTGGATTGCTTGAGACCAGGAGTCGGAAACCAGCCTGGACAGCATAGTGAAACCCTGTCTCTACTAAAAATACAAAAAAAAAATAGCTGAGCATGGTGGCACAGACCTGTAATCCCAGCTACTTGGGAGGCTGAGGCAAAAGAATCACTTGAACCTGGGAGGCGGAGGTTGCAGTGAGCCGAGATTGCACCAATGCACTCCAGCCTGGGTGACAGAATGAGACTGTCTCAAAATAATAATAATAAGTATAATTGGAATGTTTGTAACACAAAGAAAGGCTAAATTCTTGAGGCGATACTACATTTACCCAGATGAGATTATTACACATTGTATGTCTATATCAAAATATCTCATGTACCCCATAAATATATACACATACTATGTACCCACCAAAATTATAAATTAAAAATTAAATTAAAAAAAGATCAGATATAATATGGAGGATGTAGTGCTCTCTCACATTCTTTAAAAGGTAAATTCCTTTAAAATAGCACTCAAGAAACTTTGTCGTTTGGTAACTGTAGGCTAAGGCACAGAGAGCTATCATGGTAGTGAAGAATTATGAGGCCAATAAACAGTAAAAATAGACAACTATTTGAAATATTCTAATATGTGAAATGAGAATATAGCCTTTATATTTAAACATTGCTCTCTCATTGTCAAGTTTTGAAAAACTATCTATTCTTCCAAAATTATTTAAGGTTTATTTAAAAATATACTTAATCTGTTTTTTAACAAGGTAATAATTTTAAAACATACTTATAAGATACATAAAAAATAAGCATTTTATGATGAAAAGCAAGTTGATTTTTAAAGGTGTAAATAAATTCAGGAAATTTTGTTTTTAACGGTAAGTCAAAAGTTTTTAGAATCTTAAACTCAAATAAGCAGATTTTCTTATTATGAATTACAGTAAATGTGTTTTTAGTAGAGATGGGGTTTCACCATATTGGCCAAGATGGTCTCAATCTCCTGATCTTGTGACCTGCCTGCCTGGGCCTCCCAAAGTGCTGGAATTATAAGCATGAGCCACCAAGCCTGAACAGTAAAACAATAATTTTATATTTACTAAGTACTAATGCATACAATTGAAAAACTGTGCTTTATTTAAATAAGCTTCAAGTACAATTAAGAGCTTAAGACAAATTCTTCCTCTTCATTTCCATAGATTCAATGTTTTAGATTGAGCCCATATTTTCTTACTTACACATGTATATAAAAAGACTTTAAGAGCTAGCATTTATCTAAACTGATAATATTGTATTTGAAAGATTTACATATCTTCTTTCTTATTAAACCATGAATTACTTGTGGGCTAAGCTTGGGATCACATTTTTTATGAGGACTGAATTTACGCAAACTATTTCACTCAGTATTTTATCTAGTTTACATTATTTGACACAGTGATAAACGACATTTTACCTCCATACAGCCGAGGTACGGGATTATTGGGGTAATAAACTTGTTCAAAGACTTGATGGTTTGACACTTCTATTTGACTCACAATATGTGACTCTAGAGATCACATTGCTTATCATTCAGCTGCATTATTTCATATATAAGGCAAAAAATATTTACATAGGAAATTAGAAGATAACTTAAAGTATTGAATCAAGTGATATGAAACCAAGAACGGTTATTCTATTTTGCCCAAAAATTATGAATAATTCTACTTCATCCAAAAGATAATACATTCTAGGTATTTTGTAGGCTCTATTATTTTTAGACTGAAGGAGTAAAGAAAATGTTAAAAGATGATGTAGAAATGTATACAGGTAGTAGGCAATACTTTTAAGATTTAGCAATATATGCATCATTTGATCCAAAGAAGTTTTACGCTTAATTTATTCAGTTTATCAGGTGTGCAGCATATACTTTGTGAATCCCACCTGTTCCAAAAACATTGGATTTATCACTAGCTTTGTCTACTGACCCTACATGCTATTAATTACTCCAGAATAATCTGGTTTGTATACCTGTTAACAGTAATAGATATAGAATTCACAAGGTCCTAATCAAATAATTCTTGAATCATTTTTAAGAGTTAAGCCAGATTATCCATTTAACAATACTTAATCATTGCTTTCCAGTATTAGATCTTTATAGGTGGTGATGAAATAGTGGTGAAAAAAGAGTTAGGGTGATATCTGGCTGCCTGAAGCCAACATTTTAATAAAATTTAAAGATATGAAATACATAAAAATAAAACTTATAAGCCCAAAGAGATATCATAAGGTATTTTTTTTTCTTTTTATAAATAATTTTAACTTTAATTTTAGATTCAGGAGGTGCATGTGTGAGGTTTTTTATCTAGTATGTTAGGCTGTTCTTGCATTGCTATCAAGAATTGCTTGAGACTAGGTAATTTATAAAGAAAAGAGTTTTAATTGCCTCCTGGTTCTGCAGGTAATACAAGCATGGCACCAGCATCTTCTTGGCTTTTGAGAAGGCCTCAGGGAGCTTTTAGTCATGTTGGAAATTTTAATTTTTTTATCTTTTATATAATGGTACACTTTTATTTAAACATTGAAAAAAGATAAAATAACATTCCAATATTTTCTCTTCCCCCAATATGCATTCATGAGTTAGGACTGATTTAAAATATTGTCATGATTGTCCTATATAAATTCCTTTGCTTTTCTGTGTCATTTTAAAGTCCAAGTTTCTTGCATGTAGGAGCTTTTAATTAAAACTAACGTATTATCTGACGTCCTTACTAAAAAGCTCTTATCAGCATCACAAGGAACATTTTTGTCAATGCCATAAATTTACTTCTCCAGACAACACACAAATATTCTTTTCGTGTGTGTGTGTGTGTGTGTGGTTGCACTGAATTCCCTATTTTACAAAGATGTTTGCTGTATTCATATAAGCTAAACTTTACTCTTTAGGTAAATACATTGTTATTGAAGCTAATCCTATTTCTCAAATGATTTACTCTCTTGTGCTCTTGTAATTTACTTCTGTGGCTGGCGTACTTTTTGTCTTATACTAACATCAAAACAAAAGTGGCAGCATGTACATGTAAAAATACAATTAAAACAAATAAAACATGAGTAACTAGAAATGAAATTAACATCATGTCTGAGGTCATCTTCTAACTCATGAATATTTCATCTCATTACTCACATTTGATGTTATAAGCTTTACACGCTCTAGCTTTCTTAATGCCATTCTACCCACTGTATCTTTCCAATGCCTATCCATGTTGGTGAATTCCACATCCACTTTGATTAATTTTATATAGATTAACCTCTTAGTTGTTTCATTCTTCTGAACTCAAATGACCTTTATTTCAGCACAGTGGCAACCAGCTCCCTACATAACCCATGTTTAAGCTTCAGTTTCATCAAAAATAGACACCATCAGTATCAAATTATAACTTATTTCTCTTGGGTGACAAGCTTGCTGCTTTCCACCCTTACATCCTATACTCACCTCTGTCTCCCATAAGCCCCCTAGATTCAATCAAATGAGAGATCCTGACATGTCAGTCTTCTAAAATCCCTCCAGCAGCCTCTCTTCACATACTCCCTGGAATTTTGATTGCTCACTTCCATTCCCAGAACAGTCACATCTTGATTATAGTCTTTTCCTCTCCAAATCTTTTATCACTTTGGGTTCAGTCATCTGTAAAATGCTGAGCTAATAGTGGAAGCTCTCTGATTAAAACTCTTGGATAGCTATCCATTATCTTTGTCTAAATTATTTTTAAATATCTTAAAGAACTGTCATGTTTTTCTTTTTAATTTCCTCTGTCAAAATGTTAAATTTCCTTATTTCATGATTAATATGAACTTTGCTTTCCTGTGTGAGCTTAGATGGAAAATTGTATGAGAACATATTCTAGCTTACTAAAGCCAGAATAAATGACACTCAAATGTTCTTATAATTCTATGTGTCTTATTATAGAAATTTTAAATCATTTTTACAATAAGTTACTCTAATTTTTGGTTATTATATTTTACTTCTAATCTGAATTTATTCACATATAAAATTCTAGTTTTACTTAATGCATTCTTTAGCTCTGCAGTTTAAAAACAATTTTTTAGAAGGCTTCTCTATTATCCTCAGATTATACCAGATTCCTTTTATAGATACTTTTATAGCCCCCAGAATTTGTTCTCAAAACACAATTTATGATTATGTATTCCTATAAATTTGTGATTAATGTTTGCCTCCTTGATTAAACACTTAAGTTCATCAGGGTAGGAACTGAATCAGTCTTGCCAATTATTGCATCATCAACATGTAACATTGAGCCTTACAAAAATAATAGGTATGTATTAACTATTTTGTTATAAATGCATGAATCTTTTTATTGGATTTCAAATTTAAGTATTGGTGAACTGCTTAATTCACTAAAAATATGTTTAAAAAATCCTTTTGTGTCATGATTCTGCTTACAAATAAGATACAATAGGTCATGGCTAGCTCAAGCTCCTGTGACAATTTGTTTTTGACCCTAAAAATGGCAATTTCATATGGTTCAGCCCTCAAAAAATATCAATTATAAAATTCTATTTTAATAATATTAGATAGCTGTGAATGCTTTGAGGATTAGATAAGTAAATGCTCCAGACAATGGAACTTTTCTAAGAGAAGTTGCTGCTCTTCTCTGGGTATTCATTAATTCTTAGAATAAGCTAAACATTGGGATTTTTTTTAGACAGAAAATGTGTTAGGAGAAGAAGAAATGAATCATTAACCTTAGAAGAAGAAATGAATCACATCAGGTCATGTGAGCCTGATGGGAACAATTGGAAACTAAAAGAAAGAAATTAACTCATCATAGTTTTTCCCATTGAACATTTGCTGAGCTCTGATGCTGTACAGGAGACTGGGGAACTAGATTGAAAGTTTACAAAAGTCACAGTAGATCTCTCACATCTTACAGTGCTGAGGAAAGTAAGACTTACTTTGGAGAGTATTTGCCTCAAGCACAACAATTTTCTTCCCCTTGAGATAGATATATGCTAGACTTTGAGCTTCTTGGAACGGAAGGAGGTCTTGGCTTGTAATCTCTGAAGGACAGAGAGAGCTACATCTGTCATGATATTTTAGGGATAGGAAGACAGTGGCCCATTTCTCTGGGATGGTAATGCCTTAACAATAGGATAAGATTGAGATGGGCTGACTTTCACTAAAAATGCAATATAACCTAATACAACTCAGTTTCTGATTGCTTTAGATAGTAAGAGTAAAAAGAGACTATGGTGAAATATTAGCTCTTCTGGAGTTATTTTTCACTATTTTCAACATGGAATAATAATTTAAAAATAATAAGACATGTGAAAAAAGAAAACAAAAAGGTGCACGCCTGTAGTCCCAGCTACTCGGGAGGCTGAGGCAGGAGAATTGCTTGAACCCGGGAGGTGGAGGTTGCAGTGAGCCGAGATCGCACCACTACACACCAGTATGGCGACAGAGCCAGACTGCATCTCAAAAAAAAAAAAAAAAAAAAAAAAAAAAAAAAAAAAAAAGAAAGAAAAATGGCTAATAACCAAAAAGTAAAGTAGATAAGGATTGTAGAACATACAGATAGTCCAGTTATTGAAATCAGCAGACAATATATTTAAAATAACTATAATAAATGTAATAAAGAAAATAGAGGAAAAATAAGACAAAGGTAGAGAGCAGAATGTAGGCTTACAAAAGACAATAGAAATTTATTTAAAAAGAAAAACAAGAAAATGAACATTCCAGACTGAAATAAGTGTAAAATTAAGAACTTAGTGAATTTATTTAACAAGAAATGGGAGATTAGTAAACTTGAAAACAGGGCAATATAAAAACAGATAAAACACAGAAGTATTTTAATAAATGAAAAGAATACAACATATGAGATATGTGGGTTACACCAAATGATTTCACTTGTGTTTTATTTGGAATAAGACAAGAGAAATGATATGGCAAAACCAATATTTGAAGAGATAACGGTTGAGAAGTTTTAGAACCGATGGAATATATCAGCACTCAGATTCAAGAAATTAGCAAAACCCAAACTCAACAAGAGTCACACCTGGGCATGTAGTAGAAAACCTGTTAGCAATCTTGGAAAAAAGTTCCAAAGAAGTTTGAACAAAACGATATACAAAGGGCCCACAATATTATAGATCACGGATTATTAAACAGAAACACTGGAAGCCAGAAGGGAGTGTAAGACATCTTTACAGTGATGACAGAAAGACTGCACAGACCTCTAATTTTCTAGTCAGTAAAAACATCCTTCAAAAGTGAAAATGAATACAAGACTTAAAAAAATAGACTCAGAGGGTACATTTGCAGGTTTGTTATATGTGTACATTGTGTGATGCTGGGGTTTGGGATTCTAAGGATTCTGTCACCCAAGCAACCAGATTGGTAGTTTTTCAACCCTTTTTCTCCACCTCTCTCCCTGCTTTTGAACTCAGGAGTGTTTGTTTATTTTTTTCCATTTTTCTGTCTGTAATACCCAGTATTTTGGTATCAAGTGAGAACATATGGCATTTGGTTTTTTTATTTCTTTGTTAATTCAGACTCCAGCTTGGATCCATGTTGCTGCAAAATACATAATTTCATTTTTTTTTTTTTTGAGTTGGAGTTTCACTCGTGTTGCCCAGGCTGGAGTACACTTGTGCAGATCTTGACTCACTGCAAAATCTGCTCCCGGTTTCAAGTGATTCTTTTGCCCCAGGCTCCCGAGTAGCTGGGATTACAGGTGACCACTATCATGCCTAGCTAATGTTGTATTTTCAGTAGAGGTGAGGTTTTACCATGTTGGCCAGGTTGGTCTCCAAAGCCAGACCTCAGGTGATCCACCCACCATGGCCTCCCAAAGTGCTGGGATTACAGGTTTGAGCCACCGCACCTAGCTAATTTCATTCTTTTTTAATGGCTGTGTAGTATTCGATGGCATATATTTACTACATTTTTAAAATCCCAGCCACTGTTGATGGGCACCTGGGTTGATTCCATGACTTTGCTATTGTGAATAGTGCTGTGGTAAATACACAAGTGTATATGTCTTTTTTGAATGATTTATTTTCCTTTGGGCATATACACAGTAATAGGATTGCTGGGTCAAATATTAGTTTTGGTTTTAGTTCTTTGAGAAATCTTCTACCTACTTTCCACAGTGTTGGAACTAATTTACATTCCCACCGACAGTGTATATACATTCCTTTTTCCTCAGCAACCTTGCCAACATTTGTTATTTTCTGACTTTTAAATAATAGTTACTTTGACTAGTATGAGATGGCATCTTGTGATTTTGATTTACATCTATCTGACAATGAGTGATGATGAGCATTTTTGAAATATTTGTTGGCCTCTTGTGTGTCTTCTTTTGAGAAGTGTCATTTTCATGTTCTTTGCTCACTTTTTAGTGGGTTATTTTTTTTCTTATTGATTTAAGTCATAAAGACATTTTTAAGCAAACAGTAACTTAGGAAATTTGTCACTACAGGCCTGCACTTAAAAGAAAACATAAATGTAGTTCTTCTAACAAAAGAAAAGCTTATAGACAGAAACATGAGTATTCTGGAGGAAATATAGATTATCAGAGGAGTTTAATATTATGTAAGTCAAAAAAAATAACTGACTGAAGAAGGTAATTATTGCAATGTCTTTTAGACTTCAAGTTATATTAGGGATAACCGTGCGTGTCAAAATAAGGAAAAATCTAATTGAGGGGAAAATATTTTAAACCATGTAAAGTTTGATAACATTTTCACAATTGGAAAAACTAAGAATTAGTCAATAATAAATCAAAAATGTACTAAACACTAAAAGAATAGTAAAAGTTATACAACTAATAAATTCATATGAGAAAATCATACAGTAGAATAAATTACATATATAAAAGTAATGGAATAAATAACAAAAGGCATCTCTTAGAAACACATAAATAGAATATTTGTAGATGAAATAACGCAAAGCCTGGAATTGTATTAAAATAATCTAAATAATCTGAACTTGAGGTCTTTGGACATGAAAGTAGAAAGGAAACAAGGTTGACCATGAGTCAATCAGTTTCACTGAAACTGGATGATGGATATATGCATGTTTATTATGCTATTATCTCACTTAAATTTCTTTATAATTAAAAGACTATATATACCAATTTTATATATATAGGTAGTATGATATAATACAAAATGCCTGTTAATCTTTAATATATCTTATGGCACAATGACACAACTACATTGCCCACATATTTACTTTCCAATGTTACTCCAGTATTTTAAAAGCAGATGTATAGGATGATGGGGACTCTAGATCATGAAGCCTAAAATGAGAATGGAAAGGTTATAAAAAAAAATGAGGTATTTTAAAAATACAATAATTTATAGAACTACTTTACATCTTAGTATATCTTAATATAACAGATCAATTCTTGTTTATTTTTTTGAAATTGAATTAATAGTCCTGTACTTTTATAATTTTAGAAACCAATCATTTTAATCCTAAAAATAATCTCTTTAAAAAAGATATAGATCAATTTTCAAGGATAACTAAGTTTCATAACCTCTTTGAGCCTCCTATTAGTTTGCAAATCTCATATACCACAAAATACACTGCATATAACACATCAGGTTCTCTGAACCCATGCATTTCATCTCTTAGATCAAAGAACCCTATGAATTAAGCTAGCCGTATCACACTTAATAATCACTTGGTTTTGGACTTAATTTTGCTTAATGATTCTCATTCATATAGTTACCCATAATTCAATATCCCTCATATGTTAAAATATTTAACTAATCTTTTACTTCTTTCGCTATATTTCAGTGGTATCCATGTTTTCTGCTTCTCTGTCATCTATCTGCTCCTGCTTTTAAAATGATCATTTCCCTTTTTTCCTCAAAATTTCACAAGGCTCTCATTTTACTATAATTGGAACATTGACTGACCTAATGGATCACACAGTGAATCTACTGGTTAATTGCTGATAATGTCAATCTATATCAGAAAATATTTAGCATACTCAGATTATGTAAAAAATTAGATTTTTGCCTTAAATAATTGAAGTTTTAGCAATATTGTTTTCTGCTTAAAAACAAGGCTTATATTAGCTAGAAGGAGTCTTTATCTTGAAGTGTTATTTTATCTTTCAATTTTTAGATGAAATTTATTTGATACATAATTATCTGCCTAATACTACAGGACAATCATGCTATGTGCAATAGCACAACAATGAGCAGGCAAAATAAAGCTTGTGTGCTGGTAAGCTCGTAAACCTAATAATCTAGTTGCGTTTGACAGGCTTTGCTATTTTTACTGGTTACTAGGATTCTTACTTAAGTAATGAGTAAGAATTTGTGCATTTGTATTTCAGATTAAATTGTTTACCCTCTTTCAAATAAATCATTCCCCTTTAAAGTCTTTAATTTCATGTAATACTTTTTTTCCCCCTTTATTAGGATTTTGTACCATTTATGTCTGTTGATACAACGAGTAATTTGCTTTCTAGATATTTTGATCTTTCAATGTATGTTAAAATCTGTTTTAGGACTGAGGTAGGATTTTGGAATATCATTAATTTTTTGTAGAATAGAAACATTTGTTGGGGTCAGAGTTCCTGGGTGAAGTATCTGTACTATAAGAAAGTGGAGAAGTTATACAAATAATGTACTAATTTTCTAATGCTTCTGTAAAAAGTCGTTACCAATTTAGTGTCCTAAAGATAATTTACTGTATTATCTTAATGCTCTTGGTGTCAAGAATCCTAAAATGAGTGTATCATCAGGCCTGCATTTATTATGGATCATCTAAGGGAGAATATGTTTTGTTGCACTTTTCAGCTTCTAAAGGCCACCTTCATTACTTGGCTTGTTGTCTCTTCCTTCATATTCAAGGCCATCAGTAGTGTCTTAAATTCTCTCTTACCTTCCCTTTTTCTCTATTTCTTTGGCTTTTGTCCCTATTCACAAGTTTTATTTCTCTCTGCTTCTCTAGATATTCTGTATTTCCTAACTGACTCTCCTACCACTGTCTTATAAGGGCCTTTGTATTTACCTTGGGCCTACTCAGATAATCCAGAATAATCTCACCATTTCAAGATCCTTAGTTATATGTTCGAAAGTCAGATTATATGGCGATCTTACTTTTTTGCTTTGTAAGATAACATATTTATAGGTTCTGAAAATTATTAAATAAAACGTGAACACCTTTGGAAACCATTATTAAGTCTACCACAGATGTAATTTGTCTCAAATTCCTCACGTGTAATAGGAAGGGACTACAGTATGTCTTTCTGTAACATTTTAAAATCCAGATTGACTCTTTTTTTTTTTTTTTTTTTTTTTTTTTTTGAGATGGC
>NW_016107376.1:12040246-12077167 GCF_001604975.1 Cebus imitator
GTAGAGACGGGGTTTCACCATGTTGACCAGGATGGTCTCGATCTCTTGACCTCGTGATCCACCCGCCTCGGCCTCCCAAAGTGCTGGGATTACAGGCTTGAGCCACCGCGCCCGGCCCCAGATTGACTCTTTAACGAAAGAGAAAGTTTAAGATCCTCTGAAGACTGTCCTAATACTTAATTGCCTTCAATGACTAGAACTGAGGGATAAAATATACATGATTCCATGTACTTCATTCAGTTTTGAAATAAAACTAATTACGATGTAATATACTGCCACATTTTTGCATGATAAAATTATAAATACTTACTGATTTACATGAATTATTAAGAAATACATTCTTAATTTCCAAAATATGCTTGTTAGAGATATACAAGAAAATAAAGCAATTATTGTATTTTCGATAGGTTTCACCATGTTAGCCAAGCTGGTCTTGCACTCTTGACCTCAGGTGACCTACCAACCTTGGCCTCCCAAAGTGCAGAGATTGCAGGCATGAGCCACCATGCCTGGCCTGAAATTTTCCTTTTATCAAACGCATCCCACTTTGAAAACAATATACTTTGTAATTTGCTTATATTTTATTTCTCACAGCTATCCCTCAGATTATTAATATATTTGTATAGATTCTTTCTTTGGAATATAAAATATGGATATATTATTATTAATATATTTGTATAGATTCTTTCTTTGGAATATAAAATATGGATCTTTATTACTATAACTTTAGTCACCCCTGAACTAACATTTTATGTCTTTGAAAAATAATTTTTGGAATTAAGTTTTCATAAACTCACTTAGAACTCTATCTGCTTTCTTGGTTACATTGTATATATTTCAAAATAATTGTATTCTACTTGAAAATACATTTTAAAATACGTTCCCTATATACTTCTTTTGGTGTTGGGTTATTCAAAACAGCACACAGCAACACTGGGCCTAATTATATATAGATATGACTATATACCAATGCAGTTTCAAACAGCATGCATCGCGGTTAGAGTAAGAGCTTTGGAAATATTTTTATTGTTTTTAAGATTATGTGAATAGATTATTTGTCTAATATTGTGCAAAGTATGAAGAAATATCAGCTATGGCTCTACTTGCTAGAGGAATTAGTGTGAAACATAAGAAATATTGACACTGTATAGACAAGGTTTATTTGAAAAAGGTTCCATAGCGGACTTTATTATATTGAGTAACTTGGATTCATTTATAAGTCTTAACAAGCATCATGGACACATGGCATTTTGAAATGTCTTTCAGATTAATTTTTTTTTAATTACCAGTATGGCTACTATTGTCTAGAACATATGAATTATAAAACCTATCCTATCAGTTCTCTCAAGTTCTATTTTCTTCCAACTCACTGAAAAGAAATATATCCCCAAATCTATATTCATTATGCTATTCTAATATTATTGAAATAAACATTGCATCAACTATACATAAAACCCTCTGTCCGGTTTTTTACATCTATTATTTAGTGCTTCCCTACCACTCTACTCTCTCTACTGTCTCTCTCACATTTTTCCTCAATTGTATCTAATCCTTAAAAATACACTCATTATTACATTTATCTACAGTGGCCATTTCTGTCTTGTCAACTAAGCTCAATGGCTACACAATTTATGGGAAATAAAATATTAAGGGAACGTATTTGAAAAGACTAACAATTCAAGATAACAGAAAATATATCAACAGAAGCACACAACTGCCAACTCAGTAATTTCTAAACAATTCAGGACAGGGAGAGATTACTTTCCAAAAAAAAAAAAAAAAAAAAAGATGTTATTTGTTACAATAATGGGTGTTACAGTCCTCAATTTAGCACTCCTCAGCCCATTTGACATCTTTTGTCCTGTTAATCATGAGAGGGAATGAACATATGTCACTTAATAAAGAGTTTAAGAGCTTGTTCTGCTTAGGTATTTCTGTGTAATAAACTACCCCAAAATGTAGGAGCTTAAAAGCTTTTATTAATACTCCAAATTCGCAGGTCAAGGATTCAGAGATCAGGTGGGAAATACTTTAGTAGATTTTTGCTGGCAACAGGTCTGGTTGGAGGCTGTAAAATAGCTTCATTTACGTATCTGGCTACTTGGCACTGATGGTTGAAGACTCAAATATAGTGCATGCCAAGGTTGTTGCTTAAAGCTCCTGTAGATGAACTTTGCAGCACAGCAGTATCATGGTAGCTGGAATTCTTACTTAGTGTCTCAGATGTTCCTGAGGGAGGGTTCTAAGACAGCAAGCTTAGGGTATCTTCAAACCTTGACTTGGAAGTCATACATGTTCACTTTTGCAATTTTCTATTTATCAGGTAAGTGACAAAAGCCAACCCAAATTCAAAGAAAGGGAGCTAAACTCCATTTTTTAATTAAAGTAATAAGAAAAAGATCTCAACTATCTTTAGTCTGCCACAGAGTGATTGCATGATTCCTCACATTCCATTTATTCAGCTCTCATGATAGTGGAAGCACATGTTAAGAGCAAGCTTCCATTTGTCTGTGTTCCTATCTACATTGAGGAGATAGCTCTAGCAACTGAGATTGGAAATGTACCATGAATGAGAAACTTGTGCATTGTTAAGTCACAGGTTTGAGAGGTAATATGTAACTGCAGCATGGCTAGGTCATCATAAATGCTAATGAGTATTTTTAACGGATCTGGATAGCTAAATAGACAATGTAAATAAGTCAGGCTTTGAAGTCACTCAGAGCTGGGCTCAGTCACTTCTTTACTGAATGACCTTTGGTGAGTGAGCACTGGAAGAAAATTAGAGGGTATCTTTATGAGGAAATTGCTTGAATGGAGGAATATCTACAGGATATTAAGTAAACCATTTGATAGGAATGAAAGCTTCTGAAAGTTAATAATTAGTGATTAATATATGGAATGTAAAATTATGTCAATATTTTTTAAATTTGAAAAGATCAAACCTTAGCTCCAGGCAGTAAATAATTCATTGGTCTATTCATTCTAAGAATGTAAGAGGACTGAAATAATGTTCTAGTCTATTGTCAGCTAAGTAACTTACAGGGTGAAAACTAAAGACAAGTGGCAGTCGCTTGAGTGGCATCTGCATCTACAATAGAAAATGCCTCATTTCTCTCCTTTTAATAACCAGTAAAAACATAGAGAATTCATTATCATTTAACATATTTGTTTCTACTCAGTTTTGTCTTCTATGCATACTTACATATACTTTCAAAATGGAGATTGCCTTAGACTTCTTTTTTATACCCCACAAATTTAACACAGTGTTAGGCACATACTAGGCCACCTATTTTAATAGCATAAATTACAAAATGTTATATCTATTTTATCTGGAATAGATAAAATTATTTATCAAAATATCTTGTGACTAATATCTAGGATCTGTTAGTCAAAATCACTTCTCTGGAATCAAATTGTGTATACACCTATGTTCTCTTTTAAGAATAGAAATGCATGAGATATTATTGAAGTTTTATGCTAAGACAGAAAAAGGTTTAGACATTTTTTAGAAAATAAAATACAATATTTTCGTTTTTTTAAAATGGACTTTCAGAATATGCAGTCACATACAAAGAGAACTTAAGAATTGAGGCAATTTTGTGGTTTGAGGCTTGAATTATCTGGATAATTGCTTCAATTTTTCACCTCACTACACATGGGAACACACACTGAACGCACATATCTTCGTGCATTGGAAGAAGTCTTTCTTTTTTATTCATGGGGAAATATAAACTAAAAGGTAAAATCTTAATCATATTACATGAATAAACTTTCATCTGCATGTTTCACTGATAAGTTTTAGGTAGATATTCTAAACCTATTCAATTTCAGAATTTTGAATTCAAGGCAATATTTGCTCCTAAAAAACAAATGGCTTTAAGCCATGCAAGCTTCATTTCTGAATGGAAATGGAAATGGAGCAATGCAATCTGCAGGGAGGTGAAGGAATACTCATAGTTCATTAAATAATGTGAGTAGTAATGAGGTTTACACAAATCAAACAGTGTGTTAGGTAATTGTAATGTTGCTTTGTGGTGAACCACCTGTCAGGAAGTACTTCCAGCCGAAGGCTCAATCTGCTCTTGTGCCTCCAGACAATTTCTAATTAGTGTAAACTTCATCTGTGGCAGGCTACCAGAAAATAAAGAAAAAGTTATTTGTTCACTTCTTTTTTATCTAGGATGAAGGAAAATAATTGCTTCATTTCGAGTATGTACTTTAATTTTTTAAGAAGGCATTTGATATGCAGGCTCTACAAAAGAAAATACATGCATATACACAGCCACTAGAAATACACACTTACTTAAAACAATAATGTTTCAGAATAGATGGGCACCACTGAATCCTTTCTTTACCTTAGCGCAGAGGGAAAAAAAGACATTTTAAAACAGAGATAGAAGTAAAGGAGGTGGAGGAGAAGAGGGGAGGAAGGGAAGGAGAGAATTAGGAAGAAAGGGAGGTATAGGGAAGGGAGAAGGAAATAAGGAAGGAAAGAAAGGGGGAGGGAAGGAGACTAGTAAGAATAAAAATGGAGATGAAATTTCAGTCTATCTCTATTTCTATTATTTTGAACATCCTCGATATCAAATAGATATATTTTATATTAAATAGAAAATATAAAGATTCTGTAAAATGACATATATTTGTATAGAAAGAAGCATGAATGTGGGAGTCTATTCCCAAGAAACAACCAACGATGATTTATATTACATAAAGGAATCACTAAATTTTATGCTGTATTTCCAAACTAGATGCTCTTAGAAGAACCAAAAACTTTTCTACCAAAAAGCTTTAAGACAATAAATAGGATTAGACACTTAGGCTGATTATTCTGCAGCCACATAGATCTCATGATTTGAGCCTTAAAGGAAAAGAAGCTTAGTGATTAAATGCGTGGCCTGTGTCGTTAGAAAAGGCTTGATTTCACATCAGAGCCCTGAAATTTATCAGCTGTGGTTCTTTAGGTAAGGTTATGGAGCTTTCTCAGAATGGACTTCTAATTTGAACAATAAGAATGATAATCACTAATTTATAGTTTGTGTAGATTAAAAGAGGTTAAATGAAAGGCACTATTCCATTTCTCCACCCTCAAGATGATCTTACTCTTAATTATCTTCCTCAAATTTCCAAGCTCCTCCTTATTAGGTTTATATATTTTATTCTACTCCATCAATATTAAACACACATTGGAATTTTCAGACCTACTTTTCTAACCAATTCAAGTTGCTTGTCTAGCTTTGTTAACAGTTTTCAGCTTTTCTTCACTGAAAGTAGCAGCCATTGCCCCTAGATACCATTTCTTAGTATTTTCTCTTTTTCCTGTCCTCTAATTTATCATCACCTTGTAGGCACCAACCTACAAGGCTTGCCTCCTCCTTTCTTTCTCCATCATGATTTATCATGCAAATTTGGGTTTAAGTCTATCACTAATTAAATAATGACTGTTCCATAGCACCAAATGGAGAATCAATTGGACTTAGTAAAAATGGAAAGAAAGACTTCAATAAATCTATAAATCTAGACTTTGGATAAAGCATCCTGTAATTTATCTGATCATTTTACACTATTATCTGATCATTTTACAATAATATTAGCCTCTTAATACAATATCTGCTGTAATTTATGCTAACAGAGTATCGCATTCAGTGAGTTAGGATGAACAATACCATTTCTATTTCTTAGTATGGGTAGGTGCCAGTATTCAGGATAAATAAATGAAATATTTTGTAGCTGTATATGTAAATCAATTATCTAAGTGCCTAACTCAAATATATTCAAAATATGCTGATACTGATGCAGAAAAGGAAAAAGTAGAAGAGCAGGAATATGAGCAGGAGGAGGAAGGGGAGGAAGTGAAGGAGGAATAACATGGAGAGAAGAAGAGGTTTTTTGCTTTTTCTAAGAGCATCTAGTTTGGAAATACAACATAAAATTTGGTGATTCCTTTATGTAATATAAATCATTGTTGGTTGTTTCTTGGGAATATACTCCCATATTTATATTTATTTTTCTCTGTAAGACACTGATGACCCTCAACTCTTTTCGGCTATGAAGAGAAAAAGTATCCAATAATGAGAACATAGATTCTCATAGGAATGCTATGGTTTTCCTGTTATTTGAACACATTGGGGCTCCACTTACACTTGCAAAGGGGAAGATGTGTACACATGAACCCATAGTGTATGCCAGATACTTTCAGCAGTTTCTGCCAACAATCATGGGAAATTGGTAATGCTGTTGCTCTTATGAAAAGGGCAACTAAGACACTGTAAGCAAGTTATGACATTTCTAGTAACTGCTATGTTTGGAAAAATTAAAACAGAGATATACTTGTTTTCAAAGTCTGTTTATTTCATAAACAGTGTGTCCTTCACTGTAAATTTTAGATTTTTTTTGAATTACTTTTGATTAGGAGGGAAGAAAGACCTCTGCTTGGGTCAATGTTCCATGGAAAAAAATTGAGGCTAATAGCACATATGTACAGTCATATGTGATAGTATCATTCCAATTTTGAACTTAAACTTTGAGTTTAGAAAAATAGATAAAAAATATAGGGACTCATGATAAATGAGGACAACTGGACCTTATATTTGACTAGGAATTAATGTAGTTTCAATCTCACTTCTTTTCAATATAACCGATATTATTTTATCTACTAGTGGTGATCAGTTGTGGAGAAAAGTTATCTTTCTTTGAATTTCAATATAAATTTATAAAATTTTAGATTTTCAGCAATGAGCTTGACTGGCATGCCAAATGTTAGCATTTACTAGTTAATCATACGCAGAGAATTTGTGTGACATTCAATCAGGGAGAAAATAAATATAGAAAGCTATGTTTGTCAGCTAGACTTAGGTGGATATGAGCTCTTTAGCTGAGGGGTTAGGCATTGCTGTTTTAAATAGATTATTCATAGTAAGTTTTTATATTTCTGAATGATTTTCTGAGATGGTATATTCAGAGAAGCTTTGAATGTAGGTTCCACTTTTGATGCTGTTCTCAAAGCTGCCAATGCAGCAGCCAGGTATCTAGTATGTTCTGAAAGTTCTGAGGAGACCTCTTATTAAAAGTAGAGAAGAAAAGAGAAGGAAGGGAGGATGAGAAAAGAAGCAAAAGAAAAAAATGACAAAAAAAAAAAACCTCTATTACATCAAAAATACTTGACTGTTTGTAGCATAGGACCTATTCGATTGTGTTTTCCAGTTGTGGAGCAACCTCAGATATCATTATATTAAAAAAAAAAAAGGATTGATGCCACAGTGGCAATTACCTTATTATTAAAATTTCATTGTATTTACTTTTCTTTGTAAAAGTTCCATACCATTAAACTGGTGTGAACCTATGCAAATTAATGAAACATAAAATTATGGGATCAATAATTTAAAAAATGTTTTTAAAAAATGTTCTTAACTTCTAGTCATAATGATAAATGGACATAGAGAACAGCAAAAATGAAATAATTTTAAGAAACATTAGGAATTCTTAATCTTTATTTTCCCAAGGACTTCAGTTTTTATAAGAACCCCCAAATCATGCTTACTATGTCTAAGCTAATAGTCTATAAAATTTGAATAGTACATGTGTTCATTATGAAAGTTTGGTAACAGTTTTTAGCCCTTCAAAAAATGTTATTGTTGGTTAGGCATACATTTGTGTTACATTACCTTTGTTCATTTTTCAGAAAAAAAAAAAGAAATATTTTAATTAATCTCATTTAGAAGCTTATAAGAAGGTTGTACAATATCAAGTTCAGATACACTGACTATAGATGGTTATAATTACAAGGCTAATTTGACATGATAAGTTTTTGGTTTAATTCTTTTAAAATTATTTAGCTTTTTAGCACTTTTTGTTGATATGTAATAGTACATATTTTGGATGGGACATGTGATATATTTATACAGCATATAACAGGTAATTTTCAAAACAGTAAAACCACTTCAAAAATGTCTTTATTTTGGAGAAATTCCAATTTTTATTTTCTAGCTATTTTGAAGTACACAATACATTATTATTAAATATAGTAACCCAAGTTACTATTGCATACTAGATTTTATTCCAACTACCTGGATTTTTGTATGCATTAACTAATGTCTCTTCATCCCCCCAGCCCTCTATTCTTTCCAGCCTTTGGCAATCACCAATCAACTTTCTACCTTTATGAGACCCACTTTATTATTATTATTATTATTATTATTTTTTTTTTTTTGACAGAGTCTCCCTCTTGTTACCCAGGCTGGAGTGCAGTGGCACAATCTTGACTCACTGTGACCTCTGCCTCCCAGGTTCTAGTGATTCTCCTGCCTCAGCCTCCCAAGTTGCTTCTACTACTGGCACATGACGTCACACCCAGCTAATTTTTGTAATTTTAGTAAGCATGGGGTTTTACCATGCTGGTCAGGCTGATCTCAAACTCCTGACCTCAGGTGATCCAGCCACCTCAGCCTCCCAAAGTGCTGAGATTACAGGTGTGAGCCACTGTGGCCCAGCTGAGATCCATTTATATAGCTCCTAAATATAAGTGAGAACATGAAAAATTTGTCTTTCTGTGCCTAGCTTATTTCATTTAATATACTGACTCCATTTCCATCCATGTTGCTGCAAATGATAGGATTTCATTCATTTTATGGTTGAATGGTATTCCGTTGCATATATATATCACATTTTCTTCTTCCTTTCAACCGCTGGTGCACACTTAGGTTGATTCCATAGCATGGGTACTGTGAATATTGCAACAATAAAGATGGGAGTGCAAACATCCCATTGATATACTGATTTCTTTTCTTTGGGAATGTAGTCAGCAGTGGGATTGCTAGACAACATGATAGTTCTATTTTTAGTTTTTTGAGAGAACCTTTATACTGCTTTCTATGGTGGCTGTGCTAATTTACATTTCTTTTAATAGTATACTAGAGTTCCACTTTCTCCCCATACACTCCAGCATCTATCATGTATTTTGTTTGTTTGTTTGTTGTTTATTTTGGTGATAGCTATTCTGAGGTGAGGAGATACTCACTATAGTTTTGATTTCTGTTTGCCTGATGATGATGGACATTTTTTCTCCCATGCACTGGTCATTTGTATGCTTTCTTTTGAGAAATGCCTAGATACTTTGCTCATTTTAACTGGATATTTTGCTATATGTTGTTTGAGTTCTTTATGTAATCTGGTTATTAATCTTTTATTTGATGAATAGTCTGTGTTTGCTCTCATTACATAGGTTGACTCTTCATTTTGGATTTTTTTTTTTTGGTGTGCAGAAACTTTTTAACTTAATTCTATTTGTCTATTTTTGCATTTGTTGCATGTGAGTAACCCCAAAAATATTTGCCCACTCCAATGTCCTGAAGCATTTTCGCAATGTTTTCTTCTAGTAGTTTCATAGTTGCAAGTCCAATATTTTAATCTGTAATCCATTTTGATTTAATTTTTGCGTAAGGTAAGAAATACAGTTTAGCTTCATTCTTCTGAAAATTAATATCCAGTTTCCCTGGCACCAGTTATTGTTGAGTGTCCTTTCAACCAGTATGTTTTTGATGCTTTTGTTGAAAATGAGTTGAATGTATATACGTAGATTTATTTCTGGAGTTTCCATTCTGTTCCATTGATCTGTGCACCTGTTTTCATGCCAGTATCATGCTGTTTTGGTCACTATGACTTTATAACATATACATAATACCTCTAGCTTTGTTCATTTTGCTCATTAGTACCTTGGCATTTGGATTCCACTATAGTTCTGTACAAATTTTTGAATTGCTTTTTCTATTTCTATAAAAAAAGTCATTGGTGTTTTGATAGAAATTGCATTGACTCTGTACATTGCTTTGGATAGTACAGAGACTTTAATAATATGAATTTTCCAATTCAATAGCATGGGATATCTTTTTTCATGTTTTTTTTTTTCAATTTATCTTATCAGTGTTGTAGTTTCCTTGTAGAAATCATTTGCTTATTTGTTTAAATTTATCCCTAGATAGCTTATATTTTGGTATATATTGTAAATATGATTGCTTTTCACTTTTTTTTCAGATTGTTCACAGATAGAATATATAAATTCTACTAGCTTTTGTATATTGAGTTTGTATTATAAAATATTACTGAATTCATTTAACATTTCTAAGAGGTTTTTGGTGGAATCTAGTTTTTCCAAATACAGTATGGTGTTATCAGTGAACAAAGATAATCTTAATTTTTCCTTTATTATTTGAGTTCCCTTTATTCCTTTCTCTTGTTTAAGTGTTCTGGCCAGGACTTCCAAGATTAGGTTGAATAAAAGTCATGAAAGTGGGCATTCTTTTGTTTTTTTTTTTCTTTTTTAAGATATAAGAGGAAATGATTTAATTTTTTTCCCATTGAGTAAGATGGTAGCTGCAGATATATTGACTTTATCATTTTGAGATATGTTTCTTTTAATCATAAAGAAATATTTAATTATGTTAAATACTTTTAAAACATATGTTGAAATTATCATATAGTTTGGTCCCTTGGTTCCTGATGTATCCCTTGATATATCACATTTGTAGCATTTATTGATTTGAATATGTTGAACCACTTTTGCTTCTTGGGGTGAATCTCAATCATGTTAAATGATCTTTTAATAGTTTTGAAGAGTTTGAGTAGAATTGATATTAGCTATTTTTAAATGTTTGATAGAATTTATCATTGAAGCCATTGAATCCTGGGCTTTTTTTTTGTTTTTCTTTTTGATAAAACACTTTTAATATTGCTTTTATTTTCTTATTCATTGTTCTGTTTGAGTTTTCTATTTCTACATGGTTTTATCTTTTTGCCTATTGGCAAACCATGTTCTATTAGCCATCTTAACAGCTCTCTGGGAGTCAGTATCCGTTGGCCTTCCCTCTAGCTTTGTTGGTCATGATGGCTAATGTGACCCCTTGAACTTAAATCTCTGCACATTATCCTCTATTATTTTGAGGTCTCCTCTTCCTTACATTAATAAGTTAAGCATTGTGATCACCTCTCCTACTTTCATTTTTAATCTTCAGTGGGGTATCAACATGGAATTTTTATAGAAACATACCATATTTGAAAAGATCTGTTGCATAAGAAGAAATCATATCATTTATATGGTTTTCTTTCTTAGGTAAAAAATATATCCTGAATAAATACATCAAGATACTTGTCTATGATCATTTGTTTAGATGTCCTGTCATAATATCAACACGTATTTGTTATTTGAAACTTAATGTGTAGTAACTATGCATGTTTTAATATTCTTAAAATATAAGTAAATTTAGTTAAAAAATAAACATCTATGTTAGGAAAATGGTTAATCAGAGTATGATTAGGAGATTTCTGAAATTTTGAAAATCACAATTAATTTAGTATCTACTTTGAATCATTGAAATAATGAAAAGAATTACCTAGAATTTACAAGTTGTACTTGATGATTGTAGGTTAAAATTAGATTTTGGAATTAAATCAATATTAACTGGCTTGAAGTGTATTCAACAGTTTAATGAATTATTCAATTACATGTATATTCTGTTAGCTTTTCCAATTTCTGTATAGATTGTATACACAGTACATTCCCTACTTTGTAATTGATATTTCCATTTTGTTTTCTCACAGCTTCTTTTAAAGTACTGTCAGCTATTTTGAGGCAAATGAAGTAAAAAATCACATAATCTCTACATTTATTACCACATCATAAAATTGTAGAAGTAAATTCTAGGTTTTCCTTATTATGGAAAAATAGACATTGTTAAGATGTTTACTTTTTGTTATGACAATAAGTAGCATACAAAATACTTGGTATCAATTATTAATATTATATTTTAAATGTTTTGTTTTGAAAGCTCTTTAAAATAACAGGTTATTCTAGTGGTCCAAAAGGAAAGCTAAATAGAAAAGTTGACAAAAAGAGAAAAGGCTTATTGAGATGCTTAGTACTGTTTAGATTAGAAAAATCATAAACTATTATTTTTATAATATAATATTTTTAAAATATGTATCATACTTAAATCCAGGTAGAAGTCCTGGTGAAATGAAGACAGCTCTCCTGTATTTGCATGTAATCAGCATTTGTAGCTTTCAAATTGTATGCATTTTGTGGGCATTTAATACATGTTTGTATCTTTTGTTGATGTGTAGAATCCATTCCTAAAACATGTAGACTCAAACTTTCCCTAGCTTAGTTTGCATTATGATATATGTACCAAGCCAATCTTCTGCTGGAAATAAATTCATTTCTCCTGTTTTCATTAACAAGTAGAGGAAGATTGTATTACAAAAGGATGCCAGAAAAATTCTGTGCTTCCTGTGATTTTATCTTCCAATAAGTATAACAGAGTTTCTAATATCAGGAAGTCTAAATCAGTTACCTATTTGTAATCACCCACTTGACAGCCATGGACACAAATGTAGAGTTGATTTCAAAAGTGCTGATTTTCATGGAATTCTTTCTATTGTTATTTAATATATTTATTGCATGTAACGGAAGTGTTTCACCAATGCTCTTCACAGTTATAACCTTATTATATTCTGTCTAAAGAAAATAAAAAACATGTAATAAATATCTGTGCTTTTTAACTACAGCTTCAGAACTAAATAAATCTGAATCCAATCTCAGAATTACTTCTTCCATTCCTGTGACCTTAGGTATAGTTAGCGATTCTTATGTCACTGGTCCTCCACAAAGTTAGAATAATTGCAATATCATTTATGGCTCTTATGTGAAATGATAATAAATTCAATGCCTCTTCACTGTAAGCACTCAAATGATAGGTATTATTTTGCTTTTGATTCAAGTACTTGGTTTTGTCTATATTATTAACATAAAATAAATTCATTATATAAGTAATTATGTGGAAACATATCCCAAGAAATGATAGTGTTTCAAAATGTTAAAGAAAATCAATGTTTGAAATATGAATATTTTAAAATTATATTAATTTAAATGTGCCTTCTTAGCAAAGATGTTATTTTCTGGTTCTATGTTAGACCTAAGAAAGCCCAAAATGAGAAACTTAAAAGACTGAGGGCAATAAAGTTATATTTAGCTCTCCGAGCTGATTGCAAGCTGATTGCAGGAACAACAAAAATAATTCTTGCAATTAAATGGGTTGCCTAACTTGATAAGTACCTGTACACATTTAGCTGGATTCACGGTTCTAGAATATATTTTAGAAACATAACAGTGTAGGAGAGGCTATAGATTGTGTATGTGCAATCAACATCTTTTCTAAATGATGAAGTGAAAAGAAAATATTTAATTTACTTTTTCAGAATTCTAAAGCTTTATTCAATATGCCTTGCATATTTTATATTTTCTGCAAATTCATAGCACTATGCAACTGAAATCATATTGTCTGTGTGTTGAAAAACCAAGCAGAACTGTTTTGCCAAATAATCATTCTTTTATTAATGATTTTGTGAAAAGTTAATCAAATGACCAATTTTATTTTGTAGTCGGCAAGTAAGTGTGTGTGTGTGTGTGTGTGTGTGTGTGTGTGTGTGTCTGTAGTTTTCTGAAAAATGAGCATTTTAGGCAATTGCCTTTTTGGCCATTTCTCTGTAGTAGACATGCTCTTAAATGCCTGCAAATTATAATATAAATTGGTTGCATTCTTTTGTAAAGTAAATTAATCAGGGAGCTACATAATGCTTTTAACATGTGGCAGAGAACAAGGGATTGTACAGAAGTACAGCTCCTGAAATACCCTTTAGATGAAAAAAATCTTTAGTGAATTTATGCTTTCACAGGATTTCTGAATCTACAATATTACCTAATTGTCAACACTTTTTGGTTTCTGGTTTTTCCCTAGATTTTGAAATTTGTTGACTCTTTGTTAGTTTCTTCATTTATTGCTGCTGTCTTTCATTGAACTATAATCTGATTATGGGTGCTGGATGCTGAGGTTATCTTTATAGCAGTGTGAGAATGGACTAACACAATGGCCGATCAAATTGTAATTCCTCTGCTTATGTAATAGGACCCCCTTATCTTAAGGATTATAATACTTTGCTAATATCACATACTTAACATGTATTATTTAATTTGGTGTCCTCATTATTTATAATTGTATTTGGCAGAGTATGTAATGCTTTTTGTGGTTAAATACAGAAATCAACTAATATTGTCTTATTTTCACTAACCAGAATAGTTTTCAACAGAAGTTAGCACAATTTGTTAAACTACTGTCTGAAACAAACTCTTCTTTGCCACGATGAATTACCTGTATTCATATTAAATAAATTTAATAGTATTCAAAATCTACTTAGCATAAATCTCTTTTACTGTTTGGCTTTTAACAGCATCGTGTGGGGCACTGTCTATTCATCAAGACTATTAGAAACTTGAATTCTAGTAATATATTGCCTCAGCACATTTAAATTTTCTTTAAATGTATAAAATGAGAAATATATATCTCATTTAATCATAATGACAAATAAGACAATCTTCTCTCACTGGGCAGAAGAGTAAAAATGTGCATTATTGTTAAAAAGACTTGCTCTAAATCAAGGAAGTGGTAAGAAGAGAAATCAGAATTTGAACTCATAAAAATGACAAATTAATTTTTCAGCTTATAAAACAAAACTCAGTAATTTTCTCCTTTTCAAAATTCTGTAGTTTTGATTTCCTCGAACTTTCTTCTGTCTTTAATTTTATCTAATTTATTTTATATGAATATTTTATATAAATTATTATTATTATCTATTGTCTCTATGAGTAATTACATGTGATAGAATTTCCCTGTAGCATTGAATAATAAAAATGTTTCCCGAAGCTACAAGATTTCTAATTAGCTTATAAATTGCTCATCATGCTCATTATTAATCTCTGATCTAATATTCATAAGTGTATATCTTAAAAGGGCCAAAAAAGCCTTGGTGCAAATCCTGTCTTTTTGTTTTTAAAATCTCAGTACTGGGGTGTGTGTCTTAAAAGTCCTCCTTCAATGTGTCAAACATGTTACAGGCATTTTTAGTGCACACCACATCTCCAAGGCTCTGAATAAATGCTCATGGGAAAAGAATTGTTAGCTTCTGAGTCCTTTGCAGTCAACAAGTGTAACATTTTAATTGTTCATCCAGTATACTTGAACGAAAAGCAAATTTTACTTTTTTACAGAGGAGAACAAGAGATTCCATGCATGCCAGCATATTGCCCAACTTATAAAAGTCACCAAAACAAGTAAGAAAGTTTTTTATAAACTTATGGAAGGTCTTGCCTTCTAAGTAGCCTGTTGCCCACAAATCAGTATAATACTTCCTGATATATTGTCAAGAAAACATATCAGGATATTGTGTTTCCAGTGTTTCTGCACTGCTGATTGCGCCAAAAAAGAAGTAAAGTTTGTTTTTCAGATGCCAGAGAACCAGTGTTTCAGTTTAGGTCAGTTTGGTTTAAACATACATACATATGTTTAAATATTATGCCTTAATTAGGTAAAACATGTACCTACAGAATCACCATATATTTGAGGTTTTTTTTTAAAATAACTCACTTTATCAAAATTCATCCTGTGCTTTTCTTTTGTGGTGAAGAGGTGGGGAGCTACAGATAATATTTATAAAATCAAATACATTGTATAAGAAATTTATTAATATAATATATAAAGTAGTAGAGATAAGATCTATAATTGCAATTGATTTAGATACTTAGCCAGAGGGAAATTAACATGTTTAAGTAGTGGCTTACATTATATATTTTCATAGTATTATATGTATTCTAGGTAGCTCAAAAATTCAAATACATTTAAAAAACTATTCCGATACTTTGAAACACACTATATTTTTGCAAAAACCATTACTTTGCTAGATTTCTTATTTATATAGCTATGCCTCTAAAGAAAATAAATCTATTATTAAACAGCAGTGTTATTTATTGAACTTATTTTCTTTATTATACTCATCAGTTGACCATATTATGGACTATTTTAAGTTAACATGTATTCTCTATATGTAATATTTTATTAATGACTGAGAAGGTATTTAAAATTGAACCACAAATTACTGCCTTTACAAGTAAGCATACCTAGATTATTACTCATAAAGCAGGTGAACATGGATGATGTATGCATTTGGTGCAGTCATTAGCAGTCCTTCAAAATCAATATTTCTATAGTATTTTAAGTAGTCTGCCTCAAATCTTGAATAATAAATCTGTGGTTTCCCATACACCACATTTTCTTTTTTGGAGCAGAACAATATTGCTACACTTCTTAAAATCATATATAGAATGTAAAGCCACAAAATATGGTAATCTCTAATTAAATACACAAAGCCACCCCATATATTTCAGAAAAACCTGAGGGTATGAATTTTATGCAGATTATATTTCAAACTGTTGCTATATAATTGTAGATTTAAAAAATAACAAATATATAACATATATTTTGAGAATGCATTTTAAGCACTTTAATGACCATCAATTCCTTAGGAATTGCGGAAGACATGTGCATAACTATTTAAATAATCTTTTTTTAACTATAAGTACTGGGATGCATGTGCAGAATGTGCAAGTTTGTTACATAGTTATACACGTGCCATGATGGTTTGCAGCACCCATCAACCCATCATCTACATTAGGTATTTCTCCTAATGCTATCCCTTTCCTTACCCCCCACCTCCTACAAGCCCCTGAGTGTGATGTTTCCCTCCCTGTGCCCATATGTTCTCATTGTTTAACTCTCACTTATGAGTGAGAACATGCAGTGTTTGGTTTTCTGTTTTTGTGTTACTTTGCTGAGAATGATGGTTTCCAGCTTCATCCATATCCCTGCAAAGGACATGAACTCATTTGTTTTTATGGCTGCATAGTATTCCATGGTGTATATGTGCCCCACTTTCTTTATCTAGTCTACTATTGATGGCATTTGGGTTGGTTCCAAGTCTTTGCTTTTCTGAATAGTGCTGCAATAAACAGGCGTGTGTCTGTCTTTATAGTAGAATGATTTATAAGCCTTTGGGTATATACATAGAAATGGAATTGTTAGGTCAAATCGTATTTCTGGTTTTAGAACTTAAGGATTTGCCACACCGTTTTCTGTTAATTGTTGAACTAACTTACATTCCCACCAACAGTGCAAATGTGTTTCTATTTCTCCACATGCTCTCCAGCGTCTGTTGTTTCCTGTCTTTTTAATGATTGCCATTCTAACTCCTGTAAGATAGTGTCTTATTGTGGTTTTGATTTGCATTTCTCTAATGACCAGGGATGATGAAATTTTTAAAATATGTTTGCTGGCCACATGATTGTCTTCTTTTGAAAAGCATTTGTTCATATTCTTTGCCCACTTTTTGATGGGATTTTATTTTTTTCTTGTAAATTTGTTTACATTCCTTGTAGATTCTGAATATTAGCCATTTGTTAGATGAATAGATTGGAAAAATTTTCTCCCATTCAGTAGGTTGCCTGTTCACTCTGATGATAGTTTCTTTGGCCTTGCATAAGCTCTTTAGTTTAATTAGATCCCATTTGTCAATTTTGGCTTTAGTTGCAATTGTTTTTGATATTTTAGTCATGAAGTTTTTTACCCTGCCTATGTCCTTAATAGTGTTACCTAGGTTGCATAATTAATTGTTAAAATAATATTTAAAGTTCAGAATTTGCTTTGGTTGCAAATCGCTTTGTAAGGATGTATTTTTTTTTTTTCTGGAAATTCTTGAAGTTAGTACATTTACTAAAATGTTATATTGCTGAGAATAATTTCAAAGATCTTAAGTTTAAAACACTAAGCTTTTTTGAAAGACTGGATATGCTAAAACTAAGTGATTAAAACTAATTAATTATAAAAGTCAAATTGGGAAAATAAAGCAAATTTTTAATAATTAAGAAGATGCTATCTATAAATGTATGTATTAGGTGGTTATTACGGAGTTCATTCCGGAGCGAATTAGGTTCTCTTATTTTCAACAACATTTAAATCATAGGGCAGCAGCTACAGATTCTATCTCAGCTTTTATATCGTTGGTCTTAATAAACATTATTCATGTTACTTGTGCAAATAGAATATCTTACAACCCATAAAATATACATTTTTTAAAGAAGAATAGACTATATTTTCTTCTTGTGGTTTCATTTTCAAACTGCACATTGCTAGGGGCACAGGAAATACAAGGATGACATTGGTTCGCTATATTTTACACAGTGTGAGGTATTTTTTTAAATGGGCAAATGTCAATGGAATTAAGAAGACCAAAGAAAAAGCACCTAATAGTGAACACATACATTATAATCAATTTTTAAAATGTGTATTTGATTCAAAAACATTTGTTGCATTTTATATAGAAATTAAATATAGAATAGGATATACAAATATAAAAATAAAAATGGAATAAAAATGTCTTTGCCTATAACATTTTTATAATGATATCTACCAGATCTCCAAATATGGTCCTTTTGCATTATAAAAGAGAGATTGAACTGTTTTGTGACTATGCTAAAACATGCTGAAAATAGTTAACTATTCCTATATTCTGAAAGGTGAATCAACAATGGAGCTGCAAGCATGGTACTGTAAGAGTGAAGTCGCACTGGGAATGGGAGCTGGCAATTTTTGGCTGTACATTAGCACTTTTGAGCCACTGAGGTAACATTTCCTGTGGTAGAAGAGGTTATTTACTAAATACATTGTGAATCAAGAAAGCAAATGTATATTCCAAATGTAAGCTGTGAGTTCCTTTTCACAATTAGGACCAAGCACAGTTTAAGCATATTTCAACTTCTTGTAATTTACTTTTAATATTGCATTTTTAAAAAAGAACATTCATCTTCATCATCTTAAAGTAATTTTTATTTTATTGTATATAAAAAAATCACATTTTGAGTTTAACCAAGAATACAGTTGTTTTTATAGAGTATATATTTAGAGCAACATTCTAACAGTAATTAATAGATTATGAAATGTTGCAAATTGGAAAAGCTTTGTAGAAATATACTTTACAAATTTCAAGATACTTCTCTTTGAGTAACAAAATACATTTTATGATATATTCATTTTTTGTGTCTACTATGTAAAAGAAAATTTAGTATCAACAGTCTCCGGTGATCTTGAGATAAAATATTTTATCATTTTTCATGAAGCAAAAAGATAATTTCTGGGTTTTGCTTTAATTTTTAGCAGATTAAATTGACAGCAGAAACACTTTTATCTCAATATATAAATCTATTTTTTTTTCTGGTTACAGCTTTACCTCTGTGGTAATCAAAGAAGGTAGAATGAATCTCGAGTATAGTCCTTGGCAACCAATTATTTAAAAATGTAAAAAAATGTCCATGTGCAACTGTGTCATCTGTTACTTTGAATTGCTATCTGCCTTAATACTTCATTTTCAAGTGAACAAATTTTGAGCACGTCAAAATGCTAATCAGTTGTCAGAGTAATACAGTATTCTATGCAGAATTCCCTGCTCTGGGAGCAAACAGTAGGATCACCTTACATAACCTAGAATATTTTATTCCTAATTGGCAGAATATATCTGCCATTTTCTAGTGATTCTCTGCTGGTTATAACTAACCTTTGTTGTCAGTACATTTGATCACTGTGTTTTCCATACATATGTTTGTGTATGTGTGTCTATTTACATGATATAATAAGGCTTATTTTTATTTAGATGATGTAGCTATAGAAATTATTTGCATGTGGCTCTGTTAGGCGAACTTGAAAAGAATTGTAAGATTGATTGATGATTTCAATGGTCTTATAATCCCTTTTCAAATATACCTATATAATCTACTAAACAATAAAACCTGAATTCCAGGGGCTCTGAATAGTTTGATTTTATATTTATAATATTCTGAGTAGCAAACACAAAAGCAGTTCAATGAATTAGTGTTTAGAATGTAAAGATATTTCATAGTTCATGTTATTTACTTTTTGCTGATTTCCATAATTATATTATCCTTTTTTATTAGGTATTGAGCTTACTCTTTTTCTGATCATTAGATATGCTTACTAGAGAAAAAAATATGAACAAATAAAAATTTCATATTTATAATCCTATTTTGTAGACACAATTTTTAATATTCTTTATTACTTGGATATGTTTATAACTTACATAATATATGCAATTTTCACAGAACATAATTTTGAAATCATTAATTTTTTCATCTATTATATTTATTATAATGGTATAATATTATAGTATTATATAATTCCATTATACAGATATATACAGTTTATTCACAATTAGTGTTAATATCGAACATGAAAGTGGTTTCTAATTTTCTTATGAATAACCTTGCAATGATCATCTTTGTCTATATATTTTGGAATCCTTTTTGCCATTTTAAAAGTAATTTATTACTAAGATAACACCCTTTCGAAATTGTTAGAAATTAAAAAAAAAATTTTATTGTACTTTAGGTTCTTGGGTACATGTGCAAATCAGGCAGGATTGCTGCATAGGTACACACATGGCAATGTGGTTTGCTGCCTCCATCCCCCTGTCACCTACATCTGGCATTTCTCCCCATGTTACCCTCCCCGACCTCCCCACCAATGCTTTAGACATATAATTATATTACTTATAATATAGAGGAGGAAGGTTTTCCTCTACCTTCTTAAGGCCCCAAGCTGGATCTGTAAATAAAACTGGCAAAAACAGATTAACATGAGGAAAGCATAAAAATTTATTCAAGTTTTTCTTGGCACAGGAGCCTTATAAATGAAAAACTGAAGAAACAGGGAAGCGTGTATGTTTTTATGCACAGGCTTGATGAAGAGCAGTTGTAGAGAGTCTTATTGGACAAAAAGTGTTATGATCTAATAGTGATAGCTGAGGGAAACTTAGCCAGGCCTGTTTGTTCAGATTCTTCTCTACGTCCCTGTGTCTTCCAGGATAATGACGTAACTTTTCTCTAGGTTACCTAGAAACCTCTCACATGAAAATCTTATGACTTGTTCCTGGGCACATTCAGATAATTCTTTTTAAGTTCTATGACCTGGTTGAGGATAGAAGGGAAGCAAAAGCTAGGAGGAAACTTAGCTTCTGCGACTCTCTCAAATTTCTTAAGCTACCCCAAAATATGGCACCTGGCATACTGAGTATTTTAATACTGGCATACTCAGCATGCCATGGGGCCATATTTTGGGGTAGCAGTCTCTAAGTCCCATCAATACTAAGTCCATTCTTATTTATTGTCCCACTATGAGTTTATGAAAAGTTCTGCCCAACTTATGCATCACCATAACAAATAAAATTGTTTAATATTTGCTAATTGATCAAAATTATATATCTTGATTCATATTGTGGTTGAATATTGTTCATATTAACTAAATATTTCATTTACCTAATTGTGAAAAGTGTCTTCATATACTTTGCTATACTTTTTACTGTCTTAGAATTCTAATTTTTATGTTTTTCCAGTAATGGCATTATTAATGTATTTATCCATTTATAAAAATATTTTCTATTTTCTGTTTTACTTCTAATAATTTAAAGATGTTTCCAATGTGCATTTGCTTAAACATGAATTTTCCAATTACTGTTGGAATATTGTTCCTAAAGTTATCAATTTACATAAATTTTCCTTTTAAGTTTGTTAATCTACTCATCCAACAAATGCTAGTTGAGCATTTATTATGTCTAAAAATGTTTCAAACCCTAGAGATTAAAAACAATTCCTAAATTATAAAAAATAATCTCAGGGAGCTTAAGATCTATTAATGGAGAAAGTGAAAACCAAGCAAAAGCTACAGAATAGCCTAAAAAGTACAGTGACATATGTATGAACAGAGTGGAAATGAGAGCACATAGTAGGTGACATCTATCTGAAATTCAGGAGAGTAAGAGGACACTACTTAGAGAAAATGACCTTTACAAAAGCCCCAAAAGCCATATGAAATTATAAATCAAAAACAAACTTCTAAGGACCCCAATCATCTGCATGGAACCCTCCTCTCAGCAGAGGACATTCCAGAGTTAATCTGAAATATTAGTTTAGGCCATGATGGAAGAGGAGTTCCAATATGCCTCATTATACCCCTCCAGTATTAACGTCAACACAGACCTTATGTGTGATAAGAAACATTCATGATGTATTCTCTCTGAAGCCCACTACTTGGAGGCTTCATCTGCATGATAAAACCTTGGATTCCACCACCTCTTATTATAATTCAGACATTCCTTTCTACTAATAACTCTTTCAACCAATTGCCAGTCAGAAAACTTTTTAATCAACCTATGACCTGGAACTCCCCAACTTTGAGTTGTTACACCCTGTCCTTCCAGATAGAATAAATGTATATCATACATGTATTGATTGATGTATTTTGTCTCCCTAAAATGTCTAAAATCAAGGTGTACCCCAACCACCTTGGGCAGGTATTGTCAAGACTTCCTGAGGCAGTGTCACAGGCGTGTCCTTAACATGGCAATATAAACTCTCTAAATTGACCAAGACCTGTCTCGGGTACCTTGGGTTCACAGAATTTTGCCTGGTGTGAGAAAAAAGACAAGGATTCAAAGCAGAAGAAACTGCATGCAAGTGCAAAGCTGATCAAAAGAATACAGCTCAGTGTGTCAAAATCTGACACTGAGGTTTCCATAGAAGAGCAAGGCATAGAACATTTCAGGAAATAGGTATGAGGAAGTCCAAATTTTGAAGGGAATACATCATGGTGTTTGGACTTTATCTTGAAGGCAATGGGAACATCAATCAGGATTCAATGTGGAAAATGGCATCAGGGAGCAGTGATTAACGGTAAAATCACCAGTTAGAAAGCTATTAAAACTCAGGCTCTAGTCAAATTGCATGAATTACTAAAGACCTCAAAATAAAATTGGAATATCAGGTTTTCTTACTTAAGATGGAGATAGTAATCTGTACTACTAAGTTTTGTTATAATGATTATATTACATGGTTTATTTAAATAATTCAAGTTAAAATCAGGCATAGACTGGATAGGGAAAATGTGGCACATATACACCATGGAATATTATGCAGCCATCAAAAACGATGAGTTTGGGTCCTTTGTAGGGACATGGATGAACCTGGAAACCATCATTCTCAGCAAACTGACAGAAGAGCAGAAGATCAAACACCGCATGTTCTCACTCATAGGTGGGTGTTGAACAATGAGAACACATGGACACAGGGAGGGGAGCACTACACACTGGGGTCAGTTGGGGGGAAATAGGGGAGGGAGGGTGGGGGGTGGGAAGCTGGGGAGAGATAGCAAGGGGAGAAATGCCAGGTGTAGGTGATGGGGAGGAAGGCAGCAAATCACACTGCCACGTGTGTTCCTATGCAACAATTTTGCATGTTCTTCACATGTACCTGAAAACCTAAAATGCAATAAAATAAATGGGGAAAAAAAAATCAGGCATAGAATAAGCACTTAATGGAATAAATTAAAATGCAGTAAGTGATAGATATAAATTAAAATTTTAATGTTCAAGGAAACTAATTTATCAACTCCGCACAGTTTAAACAATTTTACCACTTCCTAAAACCAATTTATAATATAACACCTGGAAATTCCAGTCTAGAAGCCTCACAAATGCATCACAGACCACTTTAAATTATTTTACATGATTCTACCCACAAACTCACCCCTCCTGCTTTACTTTCACTTCAAGAATGATGCTGGTCTATCACAGACAAACCAGAGAGATATTCTAAAATCTATTTTGGAATTTTAGATATTCTAAAATCTACATCAGGATCTGGTTCATTGTATTATAATTCCAATGCATTTTAAAAATGTATTTTCTATTCACTGGTAAACTGTGTTTTCCATCTGTATAATTGTAGTTTATCTAAAACTTGGAAAGTGAAAACTAACAAAATAATTTTTAAGTGTGGGCATCTTAATTAATATCATCAGTTCTTGTTGAATTCCCTCATTATAAAGTATCATGTTGATTCTGCATAGGAATCTCTCTTTATATTACTTTGATTTTTACTTCTCTGGCTATTATCCTCTCTCCCAGAATTACTGTTTCATGAATATTGGATCACATATTCCATGCCTGCTTCATTTTGGTACATTACTATTTCTCTTAAAATTCTAAAATAATTTCTAATATTGATCTGTTTTTAAATAATATGTGATATATCATGCACTGTCTATTGTATAATCTGTCTTTCAGCAAAACTTCTCATTTCTGATTCAAGATCACATGAAAATATATCACAAATATTGCAATTAATGTCTGTTTAAGTTTTCTGTTTTATGAAGAAATTTGTTACTTTGTTTTCTTAGCAATGTACGTTGCTTTGGCAGTGGATTTTTTAACGTCTCTACTGATGTTTCTGTATTTTCTGATCTTTAGAGAAAGTGACCTATGTTTGCACATTATTAGGTTTGGAATTGGATGCTGTGTAAATTTATTTAAAATACTGATCTGCCAAAATAAAAGTGGCAACCACAGTTTATCTAATTTCAGTTTCTTAGATCAAGGTTTTCTTGCTATCAGATATTAAGAGTAAGAAAATAGAAAGCTTGCTCTACAAAGTGCATTTCACTGGTTTCCTGAGTAGTGGTTGTTTTGAAAAAAACCCTTTATGTAAAATAACTTAAGAAACCTTCCAAAGTAATTCTTGAAAATGACTTGGTCCCCTAAATTGTCTTGTGTGCTGCCTTTGACATTAGGTTTTGGGACTTCAGGCAAAAATAGAAATTTCTCATGGAAGATAGAAAGTAGATACAAGGAAAAAGTCATTTCATAGTCAGGAAAACAATTTTTATGCCAAGACATCTGGCAGTTTACTTGTTTTGCTCTTTGGGAGGAGCCTAAAAGTAGCTGTGTTATATCATTTCTTCCTTCTTCAATGTCTTGTTTTCCTTGTCTATATTTTTCAATATCTTATTTATTTTTAAATTAGGTTTACAAAGTTTATGGGAGTAGTAACTTTTTCTTTAATAGCTTTATTGCATTATATTTAACACAAAAATTCTTGCACTTTTCTAATGTTAAAATTTGATAAATTTTGAAGTGTGTGTGTGTGTGTGTGGACATATATATAATTGTAGTTTAGATATCTGTGTGTGTGTACATATATATAATTGTAGTTTATATATCTGTGTATGTGTATGTGTGTGTGTGTACATATATATAATTGTAGTTTAGATATGCGTGTGTGTGTATACATACATCTGTGGTACCATTACTACATCCAAAATAATAAGAATGCCTGTTACCCCCCAAAATGTCCTTACATTCTTTATAATCCATCTCATCTCTCCCCATTGTTCCAGCCCTTCCAGCCCTAGGTTACCACAAATCTGCTTTCTGTCACTATACATTAATTTGCATTTTCTGGAGTTTCATATACATGTAAACACAATATGTAATTTTTTTTACTCTGACTTTTTTCACTCAGCATAATTAGTTTGAGATTTATACATGCTTTATGCATTAATGCTTCATTCATTTTTATTGCTGTCTGGGTTATTGTATACATATAACATGACTTCTTCATTCTCTTGTAGTTAATATTTTAGTTGTTTCCAGTTTTTTTTCTAGTTTCTCTGAATATTTATGCATGTCTTTGTATAAATATAAGCTCGTATTTTTCTTAAATAAATAACTATGTGTGGTATCATATAGTTTATATGATAGCTCTTTGGATTTTAAAGAAACAGCCAGTGTTTTCCAAAGTGGTTAAAGCAGTCTACATTCTGATCAGTGTTTGAGAATCACTGCTGCTCCATATCCTTGCCAATACTCAAGATAGGCTTTAAAATATTCAGCATTCTAATATATGAATAGGGATAAGCAACTGCAGTTTTAATTTACATTTTCCTAAAAGGTCTACCAATATTAAACACCTTTTTAAAATTTATTTACCATTTGTATATGTCTTTAATAAATTGTTCTAATATTTTGCAGATTTTCCTTGAGTTATTTTCTGAGTTTTAGGATTACCTCGTATATTCTAGATTTAAGTTCTGATGTTATATGGCTTGAAAAATTTTTCTCCTAATCTTTTTTGGAAGGGCAACCTTTTAAATTTTCATTATGTCAAATTACCAGTTTGTTTTTACAAAGCATGCTTTTGATGACATAGATAAAAAAATCATTGACCAAGGCAAAGACAGGTTGTTTTCTATGTTCTCTTCTAGAATTTTTATAGCTTTAGATTTTACATTTGGGTCTATAATATATCACCATTAATATTATATATAATGTGAAGTATTTATCACAAAGGTTATATATGTATGGATATCCAGTTGTTCCAGCATAATTTGTTGATTGTAGTATACTTTCACCACTTCATTAATTGTCTTTATACATTTGTTAAAATCATTTTCTTTTATGTAGGTGGATCTATTTCTGGACTCTCTCTTTTGCCCTGTTGATCTTTCTGTCTATTGGCATGCACTGCCCAGTGCACACAGTCTTGATTGCTGAAACTTTAATCTTGAAATGAGGCAGCATTTCTCTTCAACTTTGTTCATCTTCAAAGTTGTTTTGTTCATTGCAAGTCCTCTGTATTTCCATATGAGTTTTAAAATCTGTGCGAAATTTCTACAAAAGTAAGGCTGCAGTAATAGTAAATGGGATTGCAATAAATCTATATAATAATTTGAAACAATTCATATATCCTAGAAATATGGAATATTCTGACACACAGACACAGTACATCTCATATATTTCAGCCTTCTTTACTATATTGCTTTATTAACATCCCACATATATCGCTATATTTTATTTTATTTTAATTTTGGTTCAAAATACTTTTTAATTGCCTTTTTATTTCTTCTTTGCCTCATGGTTTTTTTTTGTTTTGGTTTGTTTTCAAATATTTTGAGATTTTCAGCATTTTTCTGTTATTAATTTCTAATTTAATTCTGCGTTGTTAAGCAAATAGTCTTTATACGACAGGAATCCTTTGAAATTTTTTGAGACTCGTTTTTGTCTCACGTCTAGGATGGCAAATCTTTCATGTGTACTTGAAAATAATATGTGTTATGCTATTGTTAAATAAAATGTTCTAAAATATCTGTTAGGTCACGTAGTTTGATAATTTGGTTCAAGCCTTCCACGTATTTACTGATTTTCTACATACATGTTCCCATTGTGAATACAATTTTTATAGTGCTATATAATTTTATTGTATGAATTTTGAATCTCTGTTATGAGGTACATAACTAATCATGTTTTTCACTCCTTTTGATGGATTGACTCTATCGCATTGCCAATCGATCTTTTTTATATCTGGTAATATTTAATAATCTGAAATCTACTTTATCTGATATTAGTATAGCCATCCCAAATTTCTTTTTATTAGTTTTAGCATGATATATATTTTCAATGCTTTTATCTCTCTGTATCTTTATATTTAAAGTGAATTTTTGTAGGCACTATAGTTGGTAGTTGACAATTCAATCTGATTAAACTTAAAAGCTTCTGCACAGCAAAAGAAAACTATCAATAGAGTGAACCAGCAACCAACAGAATGGGAAAAAGTTTTTACAACCTGCATATCTGACAAAGGGCTAATATCCAGAATCTACGAAGAACTTAAATAAATTTACAAGAAAAAGACATACGACCCCGTCAAGTAGTGGTCAAATGACATGAACAGACACTTTTCAAAAGAAGACATTTATGCAGCCAACAAGTATGAAAAAAAATCTCATCATCACTGGTCATTAGAGAAATACAAATCAAAACCAGATTGAGATACCATCTCACACCAGTTAGAATAGCAATCATTAAAAAATCAGGAGACAACAGATGCTGGAGAGGATGTGGAGAAGTAGCAATGCTTTTACACTGTTGGTGGGAGTGTAAATTAGCTCAACCATTGTGGAAGACAGTGTGGTGATTCCTCAAGGATCTAGAAATAGAAGTACAAGTACCATTTGACCCAGCAATCCCATTACTGGGTATATACCCAAAGCATTATAAATCATTCTAATATGAAGACATATGCACATGTATATTCACTGTGGCACTGTGTACAATAGCAGTGCCTCAATAGTTGGTTACTTGGAACCAACCCAGATGCCTGTCAGTGAAAGACTAGATAAAGAAAATATGGCTCATATACACCATGGAACACCATGCAGCCATAAAAAAGGATGAGTTCATGTCCTTTGCAGGGACATGCATGAAACTGGAAACCATCATTCTCAGCAAACTGACAACATAACAGAAAACCAAACCCTGCATGTTCTCACTCATACGTGTGTGTTGAACAATGAGAACACACGGACACATGGAGGGGAACATTACACAACAGGGTCTTGGGGGTGGGTTGTCTAGGGGAGGAATAGCAGGGGGTTCAGGGATAGGGGAGGGATAATATTAGGAGAAATATCTAATGTAGATAACGAGGCAATGGATGCAGCGAACTACCACCATGACATGTGTATACCTATGTAACAAACCTGCAGGACCTGCACATGTACCCCAGAACTTAAAGCATAATAAATAAATTTTTTAAAAAGTTAATTAAAAAAAAGTTAAAAAATCAGAAGTTGAACTATTGTAAATAGAAAATCATCTGTATTTTTCAACTTGTGATTGAGTTTTCTCCTGTAGTAAACTTCCTTAAAAATAGGCTGTGTTTTAATTTGAAAAGTAGAATTTTAGCTACTTTTCAAAATTTTGAGATTTCTGAGACATATTGGCATTTAGTAAACATTGAAAAATAAACTTTTCTTTTACTTTATTTTACTTGCTTATAGATTTGACGTTAATTTTTCATGAATTATAACAAATCACTCATCTCTTTCCTCTTCCAAATGTTTACTTTCTTTCCACTTTCACTATTTTTTTTTTCCTTCTGTCTTTAGAAATAAGGAGAGCTATCTTGGTTTAAAGAAACAAGGGGAGGAAATACTCTATTTCATCCTGCCAATTTCTTTAATTAGTAGTGTTTATTTACTCTTTCCCAGATTTTCAAATGTAGGGTTTAGTTCTCTTCCTCTTATCTTACCAGCGATAAGTCACTTTCCATTTGGGAATCTTACCAGTAAATCTTTCTCCAGCAAAAGGTAATGCATCTTATGTTGAAAGTTTCTCTTTCTTACTAAATATATGCCATACTTTAATTTTCACTTGTCTCTATTGTCTATATTGTTCAGTTTATCTACCTTACTCTCTACTTTCCTCATACTCTTTATTGTAAATAGATTTTCTACTTATGCTCTCATTATCAGAGACATACAATTTTTTATGTATTTATTCTTGTTCCCTATCTTTTCTGTACCTGAGATTTCCAGCCTTTCCACTCCTAAATAGGAAAATACCTTATCATTATACATCAAACTCAAGCCCTCAAATATCTTCATCTTCATGTATGTCCATCACACTTGAACACATTACCATACAGTTAATATGTTTGTTTTATGTTTGGTTAATTTAATTTTCTATGTATATGTTAGACAATTTGAAGGATGGAATTCCTTCAAATGTTTCTTTCAGTATATGTCTAAAGATATTGAGACAACGCTATTACAATTTGTCTTTCATAATTCCTTTCTGGTATAACAGTTATCAAACTTATGTTTCAATTATTACAGGAGTCAACCCCTTCCTTTAAGGACTTCCCAGTTTCACCCAGGTTATACAGGATTACCATATGTATATATATATATATATCTCCTGTATATATATATATATATGGTAATCCTGTGTATATATATGTATATATACACACGTATGACATGTGTGTGTGTGTGTGTGTGTGTGTGTGTGTATCATTACAGTCTCAGGTATTCAGTTGTAGCAATTCAAAAATTGCCCAATACAGTGTGTAAGTAATAATTTCCAAGCATAAGATGATTACTTCATTTTTTTCTTTTTAAATACATTAACCATTAATATTTTGTACTTACGTGTCAAGAAAATCAACATATTATAAGTATGTAAATTAAATCATATCGTTTCTGTCAATTTTTAAAGAGATGTCTATTACCATTATTATGCAGCAATGCCCTGTACAATTTTGACAGGTTGAACAGCTTTATTTGTGACAAATCTGAATAATGTAAGTCTTTTTTTCCCCTATGCTTTTCCATATAGTTTCTAGTTTACCACTTATAAAATTCAGAATCTCTCATTCTTCCTGGCAGTTTCATTTGTGTTTTACTGAACACTGACTCTCTAAAAGATTTGTATTGATTTTTAAATGATTGTACTCTCATAGATGATACTTAATGGCTGTGGCCTTGTGCTTTCATGGAAGACCTTTTGTCACCTTATGTACCTTGTTGTTCACTTAGATCTGAATCTGCTGTTTTTTTTAAATGTGTTGTAATCATAACCTTTAGAAAATGTGAGCAAAAATGTTTGGTAATTAGGTCCCTCAATAGGAAGTAAGTTCCATGCTGAACTTTCAAATGACTAGCCTAATAGTTTTTAAAAGCTAGCTTGAAATAATGCATTAGTAAGCACCACTTTGAACTATTTTTTCTTCAAATATTTAAAATTAGTCTGAAAATACTCAATATATTTTGAATTTCAACATGACAAAACATTCAATTTGAACAGTTGAGGCTTAAGCGTAATAATTTTATGTTGTGATATTTCACAAATATTATGGAAAATGGCCGCATAGCAATATAAAAAGGATAATATATCCCCATAGGGAAACAAAAATAAGTATTATTTTCAATTTCTTCTGTATACACACATGCAAACACAGATAGATAGATAGATAGATAGAGAGATAGATAGATAGATAGATAGATAGACAGATAGATAGATAGATAGATAGACAGACAGATAGATAGATAGATAGATAGACAGACAGATAGATAGATAAATAGATAAACTTTGTCTACATTTCATTTTAGTAGAGCTGCCCATAAGTGAGAATCAAATGTAAAGTTCTCAGGATATGTAAGTTGTTACTAAAATTTTATTTCTTGCTGTTTTTCTCATTGCCCTTTATAATATGTTACAGACATACAGTGTTATGAAAATGGACATTTCTAAAATTAAAATTGGAAACAAAGCCACTCAAATCTTATGATTATTTATGGAGGTAAATGATGTTGAGTTGTTCTAAGTTTCTCTACAATTTTCGCTGCATTAGTTTATTATAGGAAAGTAACCAAATGCAAACCAGGTTCTCTGAGATTTTTCTTAGCTCATGGAAGTAAGTCTAATGTGTTAGCAGAACAATATTGAAAGATATTAGTTTTTAGGTCTTCAATGAAAAAATATAATTTTTAATTTTATTTTATAGTGAACACATATTGTAGTGACAAGTTAATACATAGATTGGAAGCAGTATTTTATTTTATTTAAAAATAAAATACATTTATTTTATTTTTATTTTGTTCCAGCCACTAGACCATATGGGAAGAATTTTGTTTTAAAGAAGAAACTTGTCTTTGTTATTTGTTTTGTTTAGCTTTTCAGAGAACAAATTCCCAACAAATTTATTTTAATTAAAAGAACTTAAAACTCTGTTAAAATGTTAAACCAATGATTGAAGTATATTGTTATTAATACTGTATGTTAACTGATTCTTTAGCAAAACAGCAATAAAGGAAAAATGAGTCACTTAATTTTATGCAATTTAGAAATGAGTAAAATGTCTGTCAAGATAATACAAAAAAAAAGACAAAGCTTAAAAAGTATATATAGTTTTTCATCAAAGTTCTCTGTGGCTACACGTTTACAAGTTAAACTTACTCCTAATGCTGATTTTTCTATGTGCTAATAGGTATGCTTATTTCCAAAACATGACAAAATGCTAGTGTACTGTTTTAAGATTTGTATTTTTAATATGTTGCCTCAAAATTATTTTTTTAGGATAGTAAAAATTATCTGGATGAGTCTTAGCTTCAGATCGTATAAACTATATAATATGTATTTGGACCACATTGAATTAAATGCATGTTTAAATTTAGAAAATTGGAAATAAATGTTTATTTGGCTTAGAATTAAACCACCTCTCTTACCCTGTGCATGGATCTGCTGACTGTATAAAAGGGTCAGCTGTGCTTTCTTTTGGGATTGTTATTCTTGCTTGCCTACTTAATTCCAAGCCAATAACTTGGAACTTGATACATTATTTTTAAAAGTATACTATTATTTCTTGACTATTTCCATAAAATTATGCTTAAATACTCCCCAGCTTTCTTTATTTTGGAACTGCTTTATATTAGAAGCTCAGCCAAAATAATTTTAAAATTTTATTCCATGCTTTAAAAATAACAGTAACAACAATATAATATGTTGGGAGAAAGCAAATCTGTCTACAGAAATTTATCTTTTATCAATTTTAACATAACATATTTTATATAGAGTTTATACCCAAGAATTCATTTTTATAGTGTTTGCCAATGTAAAGAAAATAATCACCATGAAAGAATTTTGTTCTAAACCATGTAATAAAAGACACAATATAACTGTTACAGGATAATTCTAAGATGGTACAAGAAATTTATATATGCTCTGCCTGCAAGCCATGATGTTTGTAAATTACAAAGCAATAGTACCATGCTCATAACTAGGTATAGCTAATTACATGTCACTGTCTTTCAGGTATATATTTAAAAACTTAATGAAAATAAACACAACTCATATAACTTCCTGAATTATTCAGAATTAACTGAGAAAATGCAAACTGCTGGGTGCTTTCCAGAGTGTGGATAATGCATCATGATCAATAAGCAAATGCTGTTCTTAACTTATAACTAAATTTAAGAATGCATTATTAAGGAGGCATAAAAGTGGTTGACTTCATCATTTATGCAAACATGCATGTCTGATGAGATTTGCTTTGTAATAGAAAATGTAACTTTGTAACTGTACAATTTTAGGCAATATAATTCTTGAAATATTGCATGTGGGGAATCCTTGTGGTAAGAAAGAAAAGTAAATGATTTCTTAATCATTTGACTAATCACAATCTAGCAATTTATTATCTGATCTGATTCCTTATCTTTATCAAGACCATTCAGAAGACCAATCCACAAATTAACAAACAATGTACATTTTTTTTCTATACCATCCATACAGGTTTGTAGCAACTTCAGTTATTGCTTCCTCACAAGAAAGAACTTGACAGAGGGTCATAAGGCAGAAGAAAAGATCAAGGCAAGTTTCAGAGCAGGAGTAAACATTTACTAAAAAGCTTTAGAGCAGGAATGAAAAGAAGTAAAGTACACTTGGAAGAGGACAGAAGTGACTTGAGACATCAGGTGCTCAGTTTGACCTTTTACTTGGGTCCTTACACATTGGCATGCTTCTGGGGTTGCATCCCTTCTCCCCAATTCCTCCTTGGGGTGGGCTGTTTGCATTTGCAGTGGCCTGCCAGGACTTGGGAGGGGTTGCATGTACTCTTTGTTTACCAGAGTTATACGCATCATCAATTCAGGCATTCTTCCCTTATCGGTCTAAATGTTCCTAGAAGTTTATGTACCAGTTAAAGTCTGCCATATTGCCTCTTGGTGTACATGAGTGATCCCACTCACCTAACTCTTGAGATATTATGGGGAGGCTACTGATCACCAGCTTCACGTGTTCCTATCTATTGGGAAACTGTCTTTCCCTGGTAGTGACTGTGACAAATTAATATTTTAGAGAGACAGCTTGCCAGCTGCCTAACCATCACTTGCTGGTTGCCTGACATTCCTGGCTGTGGTGGGGGCCTTTTCCTGCCCTGCTCACATCTGGCTAGCTACCTACTGTAACACTATCTTGATAATTTCTGTGTCTAAATTCAATTTACTTAATCCCAATTATTAAACTTTATTAGTCATAGTTACTGACTTAAAACTCTAAAAGGCAAACTTATTTTTGGTATTTATTTTTAGAGAGGCTGGAAAATACTGAATTAATAAATTATGCATGTTGCATAATTTGCATCATTTTGAACACTATAAAAATTGGATTAGAATGTGTGCACGAAAGTAGACTGAATTTTAATTTAAATATATCTTAAAGTTTTATTTGATACATGAGTTTTAGTGATTTCAAACATTATACTATGATTTAATAAATGAAACAATAACTTACCAAGAGAAATAAACTCTTCTTCAGTAAAAATTATACTACTAATGTAACCATAGAAACACATAAAACCATCTTAGTTTCCCAGAAAGAAAAAAGTAAGAAAAGCAAAAAACAGTCTTTAGTTTAAATGAGGGTAACATAAAGTTGGCTGTTACACTTCCCTGCAGAGGGTCATTCCCCTCACACTCGGAATAATTTGTTTTTTTTGCTTACTGTTCTGTCTCCAGCCCTACTCCTATTGTAACTACTGTTATTTCCATTTCCATGCAGGTGCTCTTTCTGATAATCTAAGCTATTCTCCTCAGCTGACTGTCCTCCACCTTGACTTGGTCACTAGTTCTCATGAGCATACTAATGATCTGCTTGTTACCACCTGAAACCCCTTTGTAAACATAAGTTTGAATCTCACTCTTTGTGCATCACCTGTTATTTTTCCATCTCCATGTCTGTAAAAACCATGGTTTTATAACCATTAAGCCCTGCAAGTATTTCAGTTCTACTTACGTCACCTACGCAGGTTAGTGTACCATCCACTCACAACCTAATTTCTCTCCTTTCCTAACTTGAAGTCAGATCTTATCACTATAATCATTTACTCATATTTATACTCAAATCTTTTGCCCCTTTTTCTCGATTTGCCTGGAAAGAAACAGATCCAGTTCAGTCCAATGTTCTAGTTTCTTTGAAATGTTAACATACAGATGAATATGGCTGGATAGAAACATGCAATTGTGCTGATTATTCTTCTTTGAAATTTTTAAGGCATCATATGAGTCCTCAGATATTTTTCATGAATCACACTAGAGTTTATTCAAGTGTTAACTGTCCCACTCCTTCCAAAATTCCAAATCTTCTGTCTTACAAGCAAAAATTCAAAAGGCTGTGAAAATGAGATTTTATAACTCATTTGATTATAAAACTTGGCCTGACCAGGCCTAACTGAAACTGATATATAACTATTTTTATCCTGATGAGTGTGAATATTCATATATTTCATCACAGACCTATTAATGTTTTGATTACTGCATGTTACTTAAAACTTTACTGTGATTTTACTTAATATATAAAGTGCATATCATAGCTTTACCTATCTAAGATTCAAACACATTCTTATTCCATAACACCTCTGGCTGCAAAGGTCTTGGATAAAGGATTGTGGACCTTTTATCTGCTGTCACATTACGCCATCTTTCTGTAAAGAAAGTTGTGCCCCTAAATAAGATTTGTATCTCTACTTGTGTATTATAAGGAGAAATACAAATTTAGAATACGAGGCTTAATCCTCCCCTTTGAATATGAGACTTAAATTCCGTTTTCTTAGACCATTTCCTTTAGGGCACTTGCAGGTTCTTTCTCTGTTATTTTAAGCTGTATGTAAATCTTGTTAAATGCTAAATAAGCTGCTTTCCAGCTTTAAGAAACAGAAATGTCTTTCTCGAGGTCCTGGAGCTATCTATTTGAAATGTAATCATCAAGGAATAGAGCACCCTAATCTCAAAGGTTCTGTGGGAATATAAGATCCTAACTTCAAGTTCCAAAACTACCTCCTCTAATAACAATACAAGAAGTTTATATTTACTTTGGATAAAGCCAATTAGCAAACACAGATGGCCAAACCAATTATCAGGTGAATCTAGAATGAATTACGTGTGACAAATGCTGCTTTCAGGTTCTCTTACTTGAGGACTAGCTATGGTTTATCTTGAGAACATGTAAGTCAATGGGTTGTCTCTACTTGACTATATGGAAGAATATAAATTCTTTCTAGTTTAAAGCTTATTCAATGATAAAATTGTTTTGTTTCTCTTCTGCTGCTGTGGAGAGGCATTCACAGTTAGCTGAAGATTTTGTTTTCAATTGCATTTCCCCAATATTAGCCCCATTTTAACTTGTGTGTTCAAAGACATTGCCCCAACAATTTTTCTTTCTCCTTTGTGCCTTTGTATTTTCCCATACTTCATCTTTCTCATTAGCATTAGTTTCTTTCATCTTGATCTCACGTTTTCTAACAAAATTCTTATCATTTTGAGTAAATTTACTCCTTTCAAAATCAGGCATTCTCCTTTCCACTAGACCTTATAATTAAGCTTTTGACCTTACTACTGGACAAAAGTGTTTTTATTGGGATCAGGGATAACCTATTACCATAAAACCTTAGTCTTCACTTTTTTTTTTTTTAACTATTAGTGGTCTTTGACAGAAGGGATTACTCACTCTATCTTGAAAGTGTCTTCTTGATTTTAGCACACCATCTGACTCTTTTCTACTACTAGACCTTCATGTAGTACTTTAAGTCTCCTTTAACAGTTCTTTATCTCTCAGACTCTAAATTCTGGAGTACCCTGGGGATCAGGCCTGAATTTCTTATCAACTTGTCCTATTTCCACTTTATTAATAGCTGTATTCAAACTCATAGCTCAAGATTTTACCTCACACTGATGCTTCCCAAGTACATTTCTCAAATTTGAAATGCTCTGCTCAAATCTAGACAAGTTTCTAGTTGCTTATTTGACATCTCTTAATGTCTAATAGATCTTTAACTTTATGTGTCTAGAATGAAGCCCTATTCCTTCTCCTAAACTTGCTTCTCTTGAAGATCTTCCAATAGAAGTAAAATAAAACTCATATAAGTGTTCATTGGTTCTTCTCATTATTTCAAATTTAATTCCCAATCCTTGAACAAATCTTGTGAGAGATCTACCTAGATCTAAATATTTAACATCTAATCTGTATATTTAGCATACAAACCTATACATCTATGAATCTAAATTTCTGGAATTTAAATCTAAATGTATCTAAAACCTTACCACTTTTTACATCTTATTTATTCACCATCTTGTACCAAATCATCATCATCACTGACAGATATTCCACTATTGCCTTTCTACAGTCTGTTCACAAGATAGATCCTTCCGGCCGGTCGCGGTGGCTCACGCCTGTAATCCCAGCACTTTGGGAGGCCGAGGCGGGTGGATCACGAGGTCAAGAGATCGAGACCATCCTGGTCAACATAGTGAAACC
>NW_016107376.1:12077342-12081525 GCF_001604975.1 Cebus imitator
AAAAAAAAAAAAAAAAAAAAAAAAAAAAATAGATCCTTCCATGTGTTAAACTCTGCAACAGTAAATATTCCTCACATAGATTCAGAAGAGCTTATAATATTTTGCACTGTATTAAAATTTTGAAATTATCAACTATATTCCCTTCACATTTATCTTCTTTCTAATTTTTTTTTAACATATCAGACATTTCATACAACCAATTTCAGTAGTTTTTTTCTCGGACATAGCATGCCCTTCTTCTGAATTAATGCTTGACTAATTCTTTAGCTTTCTTCAGGGCTTTATAAAAATATTGCTTTATTAGAAACTTTCTAGAATGTTGCCTACAAACTTAAACATGTTTCTTCTGGTGTGACATTTCTGTAAACCCACTAAGGGGACAGAAATTGTAAATAGCTATGCCTATTTCTCAACCTTTACCTATATCTACATTTATTTCTATATCTGTCTTTATTAAAATCTGTGAGTTCATGATACCTCCAATTCTAAGTGATATGGTACATTGTAGTCTATTTCTTTCCATATTTATAACTCACTTCTCTAACAGTAAGAAATCTATCTTCAATAATTCATTATGCATTCTCTCTCTCACATATACTCTTTCTATAGATAGAAAGATAGCTTCAGAATCGCTGATACCACAGCTAAATTAAAAACAAATAAATTTTAATATTTTACAGTGCTATTTAATGTATCTTTTCAGTGAAATGTACAGATTTTATGTGTTCATTTGAAGAGTTTTGAAAAATGTGTACACTTATATATCCAGCCCTTATTAAAATGTAGAACTTAACCAGAATCTCAGAAATTCCCTCTCTTCTCTTCCAGTTAACATATCCGTACCCAAGACAAACACTTTCTAGTTTCTATAAAACTATGTATTAGTTCACCTCTTCTAGAACTCTATACAAATAGCATTGCATAATATGTCTTTTTTGTGTGCCTGGATTCTTTCAGCATGATGTCTGCTAGATTCATGCATGGTGTTTCATGTTTTGGCAATTTTTTAAACTATTAAATATGAACATGACAATCATTTTATTCTTAATGAGGAACATTTGAGTAGTTTCTACTGTGGCGATTACAAATATAGCTGATATGAATATCCCTGAAGACATGTTTTGTGGATATGTATTTTTATTTCTCTTAGAAAACTACATAGGAGTGGAATTTCAATGTCATAGGATAGCTTTTACCTTTTAAACACAGCATCAATTTTTTTCTTCCATTCTGCTTGTCTAATTTTACACTTCCACCACAAGTGTTTAAGAGTTCTAACTGCTCTTCATAGTTGCCAACATTTGGTGTTTTTGGAGTTTTAACATTTGGTTAAACTTGTGATATTTTTACTGTGGTTTAATTTGAATTTTCTTAATGAAAAATAATGTTTATTTTCTTAGTTTTTTTTTTATTTGCCCATTTTTATATCTCACTTTTGCTAATTTTAATTTTTGGACTTTTTGTCATTTTATTATTGTCAGCTAGTTGTTTAAACATATATATATATAATTGAAGTCATGTAAGATTCACATTTTGAAAATAATTTTCTTACAGTTTGTGGTTTTTCTTAGATCTACATTTCCAAGTAAATCATAGATTCAGGTTGTCAAGAATTTTATAAGAAAATTATGCTGGGATTATAATTGTGATTACTTTAAAAATGTAGACTAATTTTGAGATATTAGTTATTAAATATTGAATCTTCTAATCTATGAGCATGATGTATTTCCCCAATTATTTAGATCTCTATATTTTCCTTCAGATCATTTTATGGTTTTTCATTTATAGGTTTTTCACTTATTTTATTAAATACATTTCTAAATATTTAAGTGGTTAGTTCCATTAAGATTAATTTTAAAAATATTTTTATTTTGAAGTCATTATATCCCCATGGGAAATTATAGAGAGTGCAAAGTATCTAAATTTTCCAATGATGACATTTTTATAGCTCCAGTAATGTGGAAACAAAAAAAGTGATATCTGTACAGACTGTAGACTGAATTCAATTTTCATCATTTTAAACCTGCATTTCATGTGTATAGGTGTTTGTAGTTCTATTCAGTTTTATTCTAGGTATTGGTCTGTGCCATCACCACAGAAGGCAAGATACTGAACTGCTCCAGTACCACAAAAAGTAACTCTCTCATGTAATTCTTTTCCCATGACAACCACGAATCTGTTTTCTATCTCTACATTTTTGTTCCAATAAGAATGTTATATACATGGAATCACACAATATCATGTTTTTAAATTACATTGAAATAATATTAGGAATTGGTGGGAATGAGAAGAGGTAAAGATGAAAAAAGTTTACCTATACATTGGTAATTGTCAAAGCTGGGTGAGTGTCTGTTAAGAGTTTATTACACTATAGACTGTACTTTGGAATATGTTTGATATTTCCTAAGATAGTAATAAAAATTAAAAGCTATCAAAGTAAATATACAAATTTTAAAAGTAAATAACATTCAGAACAGAAGAAGGTAAAAATAATGCTTTTCAAATTCAGGAAATATATGAGAGAAAAATTATAAGCCTGCCAAAACTGGGGGGAAATTAAACCAGCATGATTAAAATATCTATAAAGGGTATATACTTTACTCAGTAATTCTTTAATTGAGATAAAAATCAATTAAGTAAAATAATTATAATGCAGAATATTTATGAGAAATAGCTTAAATATATTAAATAAGTTTAGTGATCCTGAAGAAACAAATGCAAAAACAAATTTAATTTAATATATGCACTGATATTATAAATTCCACACTTTCCCATAGTTAAAAACATAATTGCAGTAAAATTTATTCCTAATATATATAGTATAATTATATATAATAGATTATTATTAAAACAAATGCTAGATTCTTAATGTTGAACATAAGTAGGAAAAGATTAGCCTCAATATTGAAGTACCTTTGACCAAAGTGATTTAAAAATAACATTTTCTTTAAGGGTAGCTTCAGGCCAACTGAGAAGTTATTTTCATTTAAATGATAGTAGCTACTCTGTGGATTCATGACCCACTGGAACCAAACAGTGAGATAAATTTCCCTTAGGATCATTACTCTAAAGCAATGTATTCCAATAACTTTCTGCAATGATGAAAATGTTCTATGCCTGTGCTATTTAATATCTTAACCAGTAGGCTCATGTGATTATTGAGCGTGTGAAATCTTGGAGAGTATAACTGAGGAATTGCATTTTTATTTAGTTTAATTTTAATGAATGCAAATTGAAACATCGATGTGTGGTGATCTGCATTACTGGACAGCACAGACTGGCCTAGTGGAATCTGACACTACGCTCCTTTTGTTCAGTCCATTTCAGCCACCTAGATTTTGAGATTGGTCATGAACCTAACTTTGTTTTACTTTGCTCTTGAATTCCTTAGGATTTCATACTGTTACCTTAAAACTTTATTTAATAAGTCTCCTTATTTTCTTCTTTTCTATTACTGTGTTGTTGCCTAAAAGGAATATTAATGGCAAAATCTATATAGCTGTGCCTGTATGTTACAGATAGTCATAAGAAGAAAAAGAATAGTCAAAAAACAGAACTTCTCCTAAGTCTTTTTCCTGAAGGGGAAAGAATGTCCATACTTAATCTGAACAAATGGGGAAAAAAAAATAAACCTTAGATTTATGACAATGACTCTCTGCTACTTCAGTAGAGCTCTCGACATCTAAGTGAATAAATTGGTCTACATCATTGAGTGATATATTAGGGCAGTTTTAAACCAACCTCATCCAATTTGGCTGAAGGAAAACACTCAACCCATGGGAATCTTGAAAGAATTTAAGCACGCAAAACTTACATTCTGCTATGATTGCATTTTTAAATATGCTCATTACTTACATTCTAAGCAGATATAAGAGGCTAATTACAATACTTAAAGGAAAGCATGGTTGAGTTTCAACTTCCCAGTCTACCTGCATCGTCAGGCAGAAACCTGATTAAACAGATGGGCCTCACCCCATGACCCTCAAAATCAGTACTGAGAATTTGGAGAAACAAGAAAAAGTGCTAAAATTGTTTATTCATTCTTCAGTAGGAAGCCCTAAGTCACCTAAATAATTTGCTTTTGAATCAGCATTATACTTTGAACTTGGCAAAATCAAAAAGGAGCAACATTACAAGGAAGTTTTATTAGGATTCCTTAAAATCTTGAAATATTTTTTTTTTT
>NW_016107376.1:12081716-12129892 GCF_001604975.1 Cebus imitator
CGTGATCCACCCGCCTCGGCCTCCCAAAGTGCTGGGATTACAGGCTTGAGCCACCGCGCCCGGCCGAAATATTTTTATTATTCATTTTAATACACTAATCTCATGGATTTAAGAATATTTAAACCCACATTTCCCTAAAAAGCTATTTTATTATTAAGTTGGAGTACAAAATAAGATGAAGCATAGATGTAAACCACACTAAAAGTAACAATTTAAAAACTTGAAGACACCTTATTATATACGAAGCAAAGAGCAAAATTATTTTGCATGGGGTCCTGTTTTAGTTTATACCTGGCTTCAAATTCTCAATAGCAGCTTAATTTCATATGGATAAGTATTTCACAAGTTAAAAGTAGACTGTCTAATTCTGATTATCGGTTTTTAGTACCAAACTAGAAATGATACCTTCTCAGACAGTTTAAATAAATAAAAAAAAATTATAAGGCTAGTTATGTAAACTATTCAGAAATAACCCTTGTTAAATTTTCATTAACTTTTTTACAAAATTACAGATTTGAGTCATAACAACTTTATTACCTTTTTACATAGATATCAACCTCTGAACATATATCCATCCATACATATGTAAGTGTGTGTATATACTTATATCCTTAAATTGTTTGGGGTAACAAGATCAGTGGACACACAAAAATAAAATATCTTTAGATATTTCAATAAGAGTTCCAAGGCTGTTACACATTTTTTCTGACTTACATATTCATCTCAACTTTCATTTTTCATTTATGAATTCATTTATTTAGCATATAATTATTAAATGTTTTCTCTGTCAGATATATGGTAGGCCCTCAGAATAGAAAACAATGAATGTTACTCTCTTTGTACTGGAGAGGCAGTCAACTTTGAATACATACATACCATAAAACAGCATGATCTGCTTTATACCCTGAAGAGTAGCAAGAGAAGTATAATATGCATTTTCTTCTTAAAAGAAAATTATATGCTAATTAAATTGCGTATATGAAGTTTGCAGTGGTTTTTGATCATGAGCTTTCTAGTTATATTTGAGTCTTGGTAAAACATTGCACTATAGAATATGATACCTTAAAACAAAAATAGCCTATACAGAGTCTATAAGGAACAAAATGAATATTTGGAAATTATTTAATTAGGTAATCTTACTTTTGTTTCTTTGAGAAAAATTTCTTTGAGGAAATTTGAAATTAAGGTTTTTGTTTTATTGTTTCAAAGCCAGAAATATGTTCTAGTCTAAAGCAAAACTCAATGACACAGTCTTATTTCACTCACTAAGCTCACAATTTAACCTTAAATCAATATTTACTCTACATGAGTTCAACCAATTTTTTAAAGCATTGACTGTTGACTTGCTTACCCAGTCATTGAGGCTATAGGCCAATATTCCTCACATAATGTATTCCTACTCTGGAGAAGCTAGAGTTTGCCACTCAAAATGCCAAGAACAGAACAGAAGGAAACATTCATCCCTTTGTGGTTGCTTCTCTCTCTTGACCGGGAACCTTGGCTCAGGCCTGTAATCCCAGCACTTTTAGAGGTTGAGGCAGGTGACTCACTTGAGGCCAGGAGTTTGAGATCAGCCTGGCCAACGTAGCAAAACCATTTCTCTACTAAAAAAAAAAAAAAAAAAAATTTAAATTAGCTGAGCATGGTGGTGCAGGTCTGTAATTCCAGCTACTTGGGAAACAGAATATTAAGAATTACTTGAACCCAGGAGGTGACGTTTACAGTGAGCCAAGATCATGCCACTGCACTCCACCCTGGGTGATAGAGTGAGATCGTCCCCAAAAGAAAAGAAATAAAAATACTTCACTGGAGCTGCAGGAGACCCATCTTCCCAGGAGAAGAACGCTTTAGGCCCCTTTATCCCACTAACTTTCAGTGCAAATTGCAAAAGAAAAACAGCACAATAAATCAAATTAAAAGACTTCAATTATCTTCCAAATTCTAAAAAATGCTTACTAAAAATTGAAATTGTTTTACCTATTATATAAGTAATGTTAACACCCTATTATTTTGGATCTGATGGAGTGCTCAGTATCAGTTGCAGGAAACCCATCTTCCAATAAGAGTAAACAATAATCAAATGTTAAGAAAATACATTTATATAGAATTAAGATAGTACACGTCCATTCTCAGTATATCTTTTACAAGTTAATGTTTACCACATTTCTGGTTACATTTTTCTCGTAAGTTACATATAAAAAGAAAATAAAGAAGTTCAACAGAAGAGAAATGTTATGAAATAACCAAAGTTAGTAAAAGTATGAATATGTTTACTATTTACATTGTGTAATACAGTTTATTTCTGTAAATAAAATTATCTTTTCTGATATTGAGCATTCCATTATGGATAGAAGTGGCATATATAATTGATGTCATTAAACCAGCCCACAACACTTGGTGAATTTCATCGAAGCAAAAAGATAAACCAGAAGCCAAAAGCTTTCTCCTGAATTATATACTAAATTTCAATTCAATGTATCCTCATTATTTACAATTCTGACCCTTAAATATGCCAGTCATTTGAATAGCATAAGACCTGAATATCTGAAGTACTTAGATTTAAATCTATTTTTTTCACTTAATAGTTACTGGACTAACACAGAACATCAATCTGTTCTCTGATTTGCTTGGCAACAGTTTAAGAAAGGCCTATCTCTTTCAAGAGTAAACTCCCATTTGAATTCTCCAGCATAGATACATTAAAAGAAATATTTTGGGCACATTACTTTATTAGCTCTGTCACTGTAGCTTTGCTGAACCTCTAAGAATTTTCAGGGGACTAAATTGTATACAAAAATAAGGGCAACATATTAATTCAACATCTTGCCAAAATGTAGTATATAAACGTGTACAGATGTGTGTGTGTGTGTGTGTGTGTGTGTGTGTACAGAACTATAATTCAAGCTAATTAAAGTAAGAGCACCAGGGTTTTGTTATTTCTTAATGATTGCAACTAAGTCTCGTTAGCTTTTTCATATAGTCTTAGCAGTCCAAACTCTCACTATTTGGGTCATTTTGGTTTTATATATTTCTATGTTAATTTATAAGTCTCAGATACACTTTTTCTATATATCGCTATACAAATGAATTATAGGTGTGAGTAATTTCTCTAACATTGAAATATAACAAGATAGATTTATTTTTCTTAATTAAGCTGTTAATTTTCTTTCTTCTTCTGGCTTTGTTATCACTTTTTTTTTTTTTTTTTTGAGACAGGGTTTCGCTCTTGTTACCCAGGCTGGAGTGCAATGGCACGATCTCGGCTCACCGCAACCTCCACCTCCCGGGTTCAGGCAATTCTCCTGCCTCAGCCTCCTTAGTAGCTGGGATTACAGGCACGCGCCACCATGTCCAGCTAATTTTTTGTATTTTTAGTAGAGACGGGGTTTCACCATGTTGACCAGGATGGTCTCGATCTCTCGACCTCGTGATCCACCCGCCTCGGCCTCCCAAAGTGCTGTGTTATCACTTTTGAATTTAAGTAATATTAGCCCTGTCTTCATTAGTAAATGGAGTTTCAAGTTCAAATTCTGAATACAAGGACCCCAAATAATAGAGGTTATGCTAAATGAACCTAAAGTTAGTGTAGATCAAAGCTAGACAGTGTTTCCAGTGGGAAAGTTACTGTAATTGGAATAAATTGCATTCCATATTTATCCTTAGCTCTGCAACATCTCCACCTTTCTCCCATCCTATAATGCTTACTTGTGTAAGGGTCTCTGAGGTGTTTTCAGTTCATGTTAACTATTATCATCATCTGCTGTTTTCTTTGAATTATATAAGCTGCTTTCATGTAATTAGAAATATCTTCAGCCCTACTCCATAAAAAACAAGTTTAATTGGGAAAATTTATTAATTTATCTAGGCTAGAAATAATGAGTTTTTTATTTGGTCAATGAGTAGATAGTAAAGAACTTTTATAAAAGGATGTTTTAATTTGTATGGAAACTTATTTCTAGAATATTATATTCGTTCTATGTAAAGTGTACATAGAACATTTATTCAGCTTCCTTTTGTCAAATAAATGATCCTCTTAAAAATAGATATTAAAAGGATGTAAGTGGGAAAGTACATCTAAAACAGCCCGTGCAAGAATATAACGCCTAGCTGAGTTGCCCTGGCCTATTCTAGTTAAAATATATGTTTGTCAAAGCAACTAATCACTACTATCATTTATTATAATCTTAAAGTAGAATATCTAGATCCATGCTAATATCCACACTCATTTATCTACACCCACGCTTCCGAATTCTGGCAAAGAATTGGACATCAGAAAGTGCCACTCATTCATTGTATAAATATTCATGAGTGACTATATAAGATACTAAAATGAGAGCTGCAGCAAATATGAAGATAAAACAGATACAAGCACTTCTATTACTGAATTTTGAATAAAAAGTGAAGCTGCACAAATGGATGTGATAAGAGGTGCGGCGTACTGAGTAGCATAGAAAATGCTTATCTCATATGTTGCAGTAGCTCCTAAAAGCTTGATCATGAATCCAACCTCCTCCTTTAGAGATTTGAAAATAAAAAAATCAGAAAAAGAAAATCTGTAGTTCCCTAAAAGCACCTAGTTAGTTGAAGAAGTTTCCAACTTGTTTAAACACAAGACTAAAAATCTAGAAATCTATATGTGTTTTAATCTAGTGATATAACTGTAGAAACTACTAAAATTCTTTGTACAGCATGTGATTTTGAAGAAGCTTCTGTCCTCACATAAATTGAGTCTGGGCTTACGCCTCACTAACACCATCCTTCAGTCATCTGATCTAGCCTATAATAAAGGATTTTCATTGATTTCTAAAGCTTCAGCATTTAATAGGAAGCAACTATTTAATTAGTATTTCTTTGAGTTAAAAAGAAAGCTAGAAATATACATTCATTTTGGGAATAAATGTAATTATAGAGAACAGTTCATGTCAGTAATAAATTTGTGTCAGTGATTTTACTTTTTAAAAGTTATTACCAACAGCATGGTATAGTATAGAGAATTATAAATTATTTACTGAGGTTCTGAGTTCAGTCATGTACTATTGTATTATTGAATATATTATATTTAGGCTTTATTATTGTGTGTAAACTAAACAGCTTTTCTAAACAGCCTCAAACATTACAGGTTAACACAATTTACATGTATTGGTTGCTCATAGCAGTCCAAGTAGTTTGCAGATCTTGATAGTGTGGGGTTGAAGTCAGCGACTCGTTGTGGTGTTTATGTGTTCTTTTCCATGAAGTTATTCAAGTACTAGGCTATTGCAGGCTATGTAGTCTTTAATTTGTGCCTTCCAAAATAACACTAAGCATTATCATCCCAGTGCCTCCTGAGCAGGGGTAATGGTGAAGTACAAGTTTTAGAGGCAGGCCTGAAAGTGGCAAAAATACTTTGTTCAAGTTTCATTGTCTAGAACAAGTAAGATGGCGATACCTAAATGCAAAAGAGTGTGAAGATAGTCAAGTTATTTTTCAAAGTAAAATGGAACAATGAATTTAAGGCCAGCTATTACTTTCTGGAGCAATCTGATCTTCAGATATCCATGTCACTCTTGTCCTTACAATTAGAATTAATTCAGTCCTTCCCAAAACATGGCAACATAAATTTCCATTTGCTTATTGCATCAAACTCCAACTTCAAAATCTGTGGTCTGGAGGCAGCTTTCTGTAGTATAACAACTATAAATTCATAAATGAATAAATATCTCCCATTTGTCCAAGTACACATATACACAAACACATACCACATACACACTAAAATTGTGGAAGATAAAGTATATCTGATATATATATCATTTGGAAAAAGAGAAAAACCATTTATTATTCTATAAGAGTTATAGAATTCTTTTTTAAAAATATTGATACACAATAATTGTACATATTAACGGGTTACATGTGATATTGTGATACATGCATACAATATGCAATGATTAAATCTGTATATTTATTACCTTGAACATTTTATTATTTCTTCTTCATGTTGGGGATATTTTAAATCTCTTACAGCTATGGAGTATGCACTATGAAGACTCCTTTGGCTCTATCTTTTGTAAAAAGTCTTTCTTATCCATTATTCTCACTGGCCACAACTCTACAGGTTTATGGCAAGTATGTCCTCCATGAGCAGGAGAAAAATGCGGTTTCATGAGACTGGTCCAGGGTCCCCATTTTGTGTACAGCCTAGGGACTTGGGTGTCCTGTGTCCCAGCAGTTCCAGCCTTGGCTAAAAGGGTCCAACAAAAATCTCAGGCTGTGGCTTCAGAGGGTGGAAGACCCAAGCCTTCACAGCTTCCATGTGCTTTTGAGCCTGCAGTTGCACGCTAGTCAAGAATTTGGATTTGGCAACCTCCACCTAAGTTTCAGAAGATGTGTGGAAATGCCTGGATGCCCAGGAAAAATGTTTGCTACAGGGGTGGGGCCCTCATGGAGAACCTCTGTTAGGGCAATGTGGAAGGGAAATGTGGGGTCGGAGCCCCTACACAGAGTCCCCACTAGGGCACTGCATAGTGGAGCTGTAAGAAGAGGGTCACCGTCCTCCAGAATGGTAGATCCGCTGACAGCTTTCACCCTGATCCTGTAAAAGCCACAGACACTCAATGTCAGCCCATGAAAGCAACTGGGAGAAAGCCTGTACCCTTCGAAGTCACACGAGTGGCGCTGCCTAAGACCATGGGAACCCACCTCTTGCAACAGCATGACTGGTGGCGAGACATGGAGTCAAAGGAGATCATTTATGAACTTTAAAATTTGACTGCCTCACTTGATTTCAGACTTACACGGGCACTATAACCCCTATGTTTTGGCCAATCTCTCCCATTTGGAATGGCTGTATTTACCCAATACTTGCACCTTCAGTATATCTAGGAAGCAACTAGCTTGCTTTTGATTTTACAGGCTCATAGGTCAAAGGGGCTTGCCTTGTCTCAGATGAAACTTTGGACCGTGGACTTTTGGGTTAGTGATGAAATGGGTTAAGATTTTGAGGGGACAGTTGGGAAGACATGAACGGTTTTAAAATGTGAGGACATGAGATTTGGAGGGGTCAGAGGTGGAATGATATGGTTTGGCTGTGTCCCCACAGAATTCTCAACTTGAATTGCATCTCCCAGAATTCCCCCGTATTGTGGGAGGCACCCAGGGGGAGATATGCATCATGGGGACTGGCCTTTCCCATGCTATTCTTGTGATAGTGAATGAGGTCTGATGGCTTTATCAGGGCTTTCCACTTTGCTTCTTCCTCATTTTATCTTGCCGCTGCCATACAAAAAGTGCTATTAGCCTCCCACTATGATTCTGAGGACTCCCTAGCCATGGGGAGCTGTAAGTCTAATTACACCTCTTTTTCTTCCCAGTCTTAGGTATGTCTTTATCAGCCAGGTAAAATGGCATCCTATGCCATCCGTGGTTATATCTAGGTTATGGTTACATCTGTTAATTAAAGGCAATTATAGTCACTACCAGTAACTACTTCAAACTATTCTCAAATGATCTATGTTGAAATAAACAATGTCATCGATATTAACTGCCTCAATGACTCTTACTTTTCTACAGGATGAAACAAATTTATGCTGTTAAAAAATGTGTTTTTTTCCAGCTAAAATCAATTAATGATTTTCTTTACTTGGCAATGCAGCATGTAATTTTTAAAATACTTCTAAAGGCCTTTATGTTAGTGATTAATTCAAGATTTTTTTTTAAAGCTGTAACATCGAGTCATGTGTTTATAATGTGCTTTTGCCATTGATGCAGTTTTAATAACAATAGCCATTATTTATTTATGATAGAAATAATTTTGACGCATAATATTTTTGGACCTTTTGAGTGTCATTAGTGTCCGTAAAGAAAATGAAACAAATGTATAAAGATACTTTATTGATTTTCATTTTTGACATTTTTTTTCTTATCCCACTGACTGATATAAGAAACAGCAAATATGCGTAATCCCAATGAAGCACTACATTTTCTTTCATGAAATGAAGAAACTTTTCTAGGCATAGTATACATCCTATGCCACCTTGAAACAATTTGATGTAAAATAACTTCAAAATCTGACATATATATTTAGTTATTTTAATGCAGAAAATTTTCAGAAAATAAGGGAGAAAAATTGTTTTGGGGACAATTTAATAAATATATAAAACTCATATGAACAGAAATTGTATAATTTGTATGCCAAAAAATCAAAGTCATAAACTTTGAAGACATACTTCCTAAGTTAAAATATGACAAAGAGTGTGAAATAACAGACATTGGAGATTCAGAAAGTTAGTAGAAAGAGAGAGGACTAAGGAATAAGAAATTAATTAATGGGCATAATATACATTACTCAGGTGATCAATTACGCTTTTAAAACCCAGACTTAACCACTACGTAATACATTCATGTAACAAAACTGCACTTATACTGCTTTAATTTCTAATAAAACAAAGATAAAATTTGGCAGTAGAAATATTACAATTTTAAAAAATTATATGTGTATTTTTTCTCTTATATTCTAATGGATAATTAGTGCTCCTAAACTTATAGACATTAATAAAAGACTACATTTGAGAATTCAGTTGGGCTATTCAAGATTTCTCAGAATAGTGATTACCCCACAGTTCTTTAAGAGCTCCTCAATCATAATAGTTTGTTGTTGCTTTATCATCGTTTACTTTTACATGTGACCTTTCTTCAGTTGCTATTGGGCTTTTGGCAGATATGTACAAATGATATTTTTAATGGTATGGGCACTAAAATTTTAATATTCTCAAATTATTTCAAATATTTCCTTTTGAGACTATCATTACACTTCCATTTAGAGAAATAATTATTTCCTAAAATTTATAAACTTAGCTTATCTTGGTGAATCAATTATATATTAGAGTAAAAACAATGAATGTAGCCATGGTAGTGATTAAATCCTCATCCTTTAGTTTTAGTTTATTTGATGAAATATTTATTTCATGAACACATGCATAGAAACTATGTTCTTCTTTCTTCTGTCTCTAGTAGTACAGTATTGGAATTACCAACTGAAGAAAGATATATTTAGTGAGGACATTTATTTTATTTTGTTTATTATACTGTATTTGTTATCTCTAGGTCTTTCACCCCTTATGACCATTATATTTCTAAAATAATAATTTGGAGTAAATTTTCAAGTTAAGAGATAAATATGTATGTTTAAATATAAATTATGATTGTTACTTGTTAAAATCAAAGACTCAATGTACATATGGTAGCTACATTATAATGAAAAGAATACATGGTTTGGGGTTAGAGAGGTTAGACCTAAATCTCATCTATTACCTTAATAATTCTTGTGGCTCATTGTTCAACACCCACCTATGAGTGAGAACATGCGGTGTTTGATCTTCTGCTCTTCTGTCAGTTTGCTGAGAATGATGGTTTCCAGGTTCATCCATGTCCCTACAAAGGACCCAAACTCATCGTTTTTGATGGCTGCATAATATTCCATGGTGTATATGTGCCACATTTTCCCTATCCAGTCTATCGTCAATGGGCATTTGGGTTGGTTCCAGGTCTTTGCTATTGTAAACAGTGCTGCAATGAACATTCGTGTGCACGTGTCCTTATAGTAGAACGATTTGTAATCCTTTGGATATATACCCAGTAATGGGATTGCTGGGTCAAATGGAATTTCTATTTCTAGGTCCTTGAGGAATCGCCACACTGTCTTCCACAATGGTTGAAACGGACACAGGGAGGGGAGCACTACACACTGGGATCAGTTGGGGGGAAATAGGGGAGGGACGATGGGGGGTGGGGAGCTGGGGAGAGATAGCAAGGGGAGAAATGCCAGATGTAGGTGATGGAGAGGAAGGCAGCAAATCACACTGCCACGTGTGTACCTATGCAACAATTTTGCATGTTCTTCAAATGTACCCCAAAACCTAAAATGCAATAAAATAAATGGGAAAAAAAAATAATTCTTGTGGCTATAGGCAATATTATATTAGGGAAAGTAATAAACCATGATGCCACATAGACATGTTAAAATTTCTTTTTTTTTTTTTTTTTTTTGCCATTCATGAGTAATAATGACTTTGGGGATTTTTATAAATAACACAAAATTTTACTTTCTTTACTTTCTTTGTTTACAAGTGGGGGATAATAGCATTCATATTATAGTGATTATACATTAAGATAAATATAAATGAACTCAAACACTAGAAATAGTGAGTTTTCAATAGTTGCTTCTTTCAGGATTCAAGTCTGTTTTCTAGTCCCTTTTAAAACTAAATCATAGACTATGAAAACTTCATAATTTGGATAATTAAGTTAATTATGATGAAACTGCTAGAATTGCAATATGTTTTTGTAGGATCTAAAAATTTTATTTTTTGTTTTAAAGGACATTTTTCAGAACAAAAATAAGAGGTCTAAGTGATTAAAATAATGTATACATTAATTTAATAAGTATTTATTTTAAACTTTTTATGTGCCAGGCACCATATTAAGTAGAGATAAGACATACTTTCTGCTCTGCTTCATGGATATTCTAAAGGGGTAGATATATATGAAGCAATTTCAAATTGAAAAAAAGAGTACAATCAGATTATGATATGCTATAAAATTAAGTAAGAAAACAGAAAATCCTGAGGAAATGAAGGAATGTGCTGCATTATGGACAGATATACTTCATAGAAATTTCTAGTAAGAAATTGTACTTAAAAGAGAGATAAATTAATGATGCAAAGAATGAGGGAAAGAGCATTCCAGGCAGAAGGTACAGTATATATAGCATGCATGAAATAAATTATTTGGAGCTTTACATGTTTAAGAAACTGAAAGAATATCAGTATGCTTGTGGCTTAATGTGCCAAATTAGTTTGAATATATGAATATGATTAAATAACTAGGAAATGCATATTATATTTGGACTTTTATGTAAAAAAAATTCTAGATTTTAACTTTAAGTGCAATGGAATGCTACTGAAGAATTTTAAGTGTGTAAATGACATCATCTAATTTATATTTGACGGTTTATCTTGCTGATACATGTAGAATGAACTGAAGGAGGAAAAAAGAAAAGAAAGTAAATAGAATGCTGTTTCTAGTCCAGGTAACAATGGTAGGGGTCCAGATCAGTTTATATGGTGGAGAAGGAATAAACAGGACTTGTGAAGGAATAAACAGGAATTGTGTGTTGATTAACAAAGGAAAAAGGAGAAAGGAGAATACAAAAAAGGCAGGCATAAAGAATGACGCCTATATTCTCACCATGGGCCACCTGGAAAATTGGTAATGACATTCACTTGATTCATGGAAGTGAGAAACACCTAAAGGTTCAGTAGAGGGTATATTTAGATAGAAAAATCTAGACGTATTAAATTTTTCCAAGCAGAAATTTGAAATAAGTAGGCAAACATGAAATATACATTATGATGCATTCCATAGTTTATTCATATATCAAAGCATCATGCTGTACATCTTGAATATATACAATTTTTATTTACCAATTATAACTCAATAAAGCTGGGGGGAAAACTGGCTAAGTATAAACTATGAGCACCAATAAAGAAGGATTAACTTGAAAGAGCAAGAAAATTAAGACCATGGGGATTAGCACATTTATGATAATGGTATTTTGTGAGCCAAAAATGTATGTAAATGTGCTGAAAAAGTTTATTTACTCAAAAGCTTTATAAATGCATAGTAAAGCATCATTTAATCACAAATATTTTACTTTTAATTATGTTTCCATTACATTAAATAAAATTTATACTGGAAAATATGTAACATATATCTACCATGCCTATGACAAATCATTGGTACTTTGCTTAGCAAAGCTATTTGTTTCCTTTTATTCATTCTTCAGAGATATTATACTTACATTTACCTTATTCATAGTTATTTTTACTTTTTGATGTTTCTTAGATTTCCCTAAATATATATGTTTTTAATTTTGCCTTTAGTTTCTATTTTATTATAAAATACATGACACAAATTTTCTAATCTTAGAATTTTAGACCACAGTTAATTTGGAAGTCACCTGTATTAAGCTGATTAAATAATGAGAAGGACAGGAAATTGTCTCTAAAGTACCTAGAGAAAAAAAAAAATCAGCAATTTAATGGCACAGATAAGGTTTAACAGCTTATGTTTGCTCTTTTTTTTTTTTTTTTTTTCTAAAGACATATATTAAAGAATGACTATCTCTGTAAGAGATAAGAGTAAGTTTGGTTATCATCCCTTGTTAATTGCAACTATTGATCTTTTCTGTAAAAGTTCATTTATAGCTAAGTCCATGCATTTGTCTTCTAATTTATAGTTGTCAAAGCACAGAAAAGATTAACTATTTTCTGTTTTGTCAGCGAATGGAAAGTAAATTTTATATGTTTTCTTAACTTTTATATGACATTAGCACCACAAGGAAGGGAAGGGTTGCCAATGTTAATTGAAAGCCTACTTTGTTTAAGATACTATGCTAAGAACTTTCACAACCTTTCCCTAACCTAGTGAAACAGGATTTTAAGTACAACTGTCACATTAAGGAAATCTAGTATGAGAATGAGAAACTTTCCCAACATCATAAAAGTAATATCATAAAATTGTTTTCTGTTTCAAAGCTATAAATCTCCACAGTATGTCACTACTTATCTATGTCTTTATGGTAATTTGTTTAAATAATTATTTAAAAAAATAGAAAAATAGTAATAAATAATGCATATAAAATATAGATTTTATCAATTCACCCTCACTGTAGCCTTTGCAACTCTTTTCAATACCAAATGGCCTACAGGTGTTTGATACCAGCTCTTGGCCTCCGACAGGTAGTGAGTAAAGTTTTGAGAGCTCACATTAAGGCTACCCTATAGTGATCCTCACTTTTTAAAATAACACTATCATTTTTCAAAAGAGAAGAATGATAAGAATTAGATACTATTATTAAGTAAATTTAATAAATAAAAATTGCATTCTCAACTTTCACAATAAACATCTGTTTTACTCTCCAAAGTGCCACCATTCAGAAGATAGATTGTGTTGGTGTGGCTACAATAGAAGCGTATCACATGTGTTACAGTGTCATAGATAATAAAAGCAAAACTCACAAATACATGGAAATTATACAAAACACTCTTGAATAGCCAATGAGTCACAAAATAAATTCAAAGTAAATTGCAAAATATCCTGAGGAAAGTGAAAATGAAAATACAACATGGCAACTCTTTGGGGATACAGAAAATGCCATAAAATGAGGGAGGTTTATAAAGTCTTCAGGGTTTTCTATACATAAGATTAAATCATCTGCAAACATGGGCAATTTGACTTCTTTCTTTTCAATTCACATGCCTTTTATTTATTTGTCTTGCCTAATTGCTCCATCTATAACTTGCAGTACTGTGGTAAATAAGAGTGGTGACAGTGGCCATACTTGTTTTGTTCCAGGGTTCTTAGAGAAGAAGCTTTCAGCTTTTCCCATTAAGTATGATATTAGCTATGGGTTTGTCATGCATGGCCCTTATTGAAGAGATGTCGATTTTTATCAACTGCATTACTGTTTCTATTGAGATTATCACACAGTTTTTATTCTTCATTCTTGTTGATATTGTATTATGTTTACTGATTTGCATGTGTTAAGCCCTGCTGCAGTCCTTGGATAAATTCTACTTGATCATAGTATACTATTTTTCTTTTATGCTTTTGGATTTGGATTGCTAGTGTTTTTTTTGAGGAATTTTGTGTCTATGTTCAACAAAATATCGGCCTGTAGTTTTCTTTCAAAAATATTAGAAATGATGAACAATTGAGTAAACTTGCAGGATACAAAATTAATATTCAAAAATTAGTAGCATTTCTATACATGAACAAAAGACTAGCTTAAAAAGAAATCAATAAGGCAATCTCATTTACAATAGCCACAATCCACAAAAACCTAGGGACGAATTTAACCAAGGTGGTAAAACACCTTGTGATAGTTAATATTAGGTGTCAATTTGATTGAACTGAAGGATGTGATGTCTGGTAAAGTATTGTTTCTGGGTGTGTCTGTGAGGGTGTTGCCAGAAGAAGTTGACATTTGAGTTGGTAAACTGGGAGAGGAAGACCCACCCTCAATGTGGATGAGCACCATTCAACTGGCTGCCAGTGAAGCTAGAACAAAGCAAAAAGGTGGGATAAACTTGCTTGTTGCGTCTTCTGGCTTCCTTCTTTTTCTCGTGCGGGATGCTTCCTCTCACTCCTCCTGCCCTTGGACATCAGACTTCAGATTCTTTGGCCTTTGAACTCTGTGACTTGCACCAGTGGCTTGCCAAGGGCTCTCAGGCTTTTGGCCACTGACTGAAGCCTGAACTTTTGGCTTCCCTGATTTTGAGGCTTTCAGACTCAGACTGAGCCACTACCAGATTCTCTATTCCTCAGCTTTCAGAGGGCCTATTGTGGGACTCAACATTATAATGTGAGCCTATTTTCCCTAAGAAACTCCCTTTTATATACACATATATTCTATTCTGTCCCTCTGGAGAACCCAGAATCATACATGAATTTCTCTCTTTTTTTTTTTTTTTTATATATATACTTTAAGTTCCGGGGTACACGTGCAGAACGTGCAGGTTTGTTATGTAGTTATATACATGACATGGTGGTTTGCTGCATACATCACCCCGTCATGTATTAAGTAGCCTTTCTCCTAATGCTATGCCTCCTCTATACTCCCAGCCCCTGCTATCCCTCTCCTAGTACCCACACCCTAGCAGGTCCTGGGGTGTGATGTTCTCTTCCTGTGTTCATGTGTTCTCTTTGTTCAACACCCAATTATAAGTGAGAACATGCAGTGTTTGGTTTTCTGTTCTGTGTCACTTTGCTGAGAATGATGGTTTCCAGCTTTATCCATGTCCCTGCAAAGAATATGAACTCATCCTTTTTTATGGATGCATAATATTCTCTGGTGTATATGTGCCACATTTCTTTATTCAGTCTATCATTGATGGGGCATTTGGGTTGGTTCCAACTCTTTGCTATTGTGAACAGTGCCACAATAAACATACGTGCGCATGCGTCTTTATAGTAGAATGATTTATAATCCTTTGGGTATATACCCAGTAATGGGATTGCTAGGTCAAACAGTATTTCTAGTTCTAGATCCTTGAGGAATTTCCACACTGTCTTCCATGATGGTTGAACTAATTTATACTCCCACCAACAGTGTAAAAGCATTCCTATTTCTCCGCATCCTCTCCAGCATCTGTTATCTCCTGATATCTTAATGATAACCATTCTAACTGGCATGAGATGGTTCTATAAATTGCTGCTCATGGAAATAAGAGAGAACATAAACAGGTGGAAAAACAGTCCATGCTTATGGTTAGGAAGAATCACTATCGTGAAAATGAACATACTGCCCAAAGTAATTTATAGATTCAATGCTCTCCCATTATGCTACCATTGACTTCCATTATGGAATTGGAAAACACCACTTTTCACTTCATATGGAACCAAAAAAGAGCCCGCATAACCAAGATAACCCTAAGCAAAAAAAATAAATAAAAAGAAAGAAAAAAAAAAGCTGGAGACATCACACTACCTGACTTCAAACTATACCACAAGGCGACAGTAATCAAAACAGCATAATACTGATACCAAAACAGATATAGACCAATGGAACAGAATAGAGGCCTCAGAAATAATGCCACATATCTACAATCATCTGATCTTTGACAAACCTTACAAAAACAAGCAATGGGGAAAGGATTCCCTATTTAACAAATTATGTTGGGAAAACTGGCTAGCCATATGCAGAAAGCTGAAACTGAATCCTTTCCTTATGCCTTATACAAAAATTAACTCCAGATGGAGTAAAGATTTAAACACAAGACCTAATACCATAAAAACTCTAGAAGAAAATCTAGGCAGTACCATTTAGGACATAGGCATGGGCAAGGACTTCATGACTAAAACACCGAAAGTAATGGCAACAAAGGCCAAAATAGACAAATGGGATCTAATTTAACTTAAGAGCTTCTGCACAGCAAAAGAAACAATGATTAGAGTGGACTAGTAACTAATAGAATGGGAAAAAATTTTTACAATCTACCCATCTGACAAAGGGCTAATATCCAGAATCTTTGGAGAACTTAAACAAATTTACAACAGAAAAACAAATAACCCCATCAAAAAGTGGGCAAAGAATATGAACAGACACTTCTCAAAAGAAGACATTTATGCAGCCAACAAACAAATGAAACAAAGTTCATCATCACTTGTCATTAGAGAAATGCAAAGCATTCTTTATAAATGTGCTTTTGTGCAAGCTGGTCAGTAACCAGGATCTTTTTTTGGTCTCCTTTATAATTCTTTTTTTTTTTTTCTTTCACTAGTTACTTATATTTTTCTTTAGGTCTATTTCTGCATTCACTATCATTATACCTTTTGGTTTTGACACAAAGTAAATCCTAACATTTTATATAATATACCCCAACCATCTACTCATATCCTGGCTCTTTTAGTCAGCAAGACATTTATTTTTTGCTTACTGTCATATTATGTAAACTGCAGCATAAATGTTATTCTCATTGGCCATACAGGAGAAAGCTAAAGCTTTGTACAAAATATTTTCAAAATTTTATAAAACTGCTAACAGAAACTTATGTAAATATTGACTTTTCTATATGACTAGTGAGCCAGACAAGACCCAGTTTCCTTTTTATTCAAAGACAATAGTGTAAGTTACGTACATGTCTGAATTTCAGGAACTCATATGATTTGTTGATATAGGGAAACCTGTACTTGACTATATTTAATATTGGGTATCAATCATTTATTTTATAATTCATTTACATATTAAGAAATTTGAAATTTCTGCCATACTGAAATATAAAGCTGTTTGTTGCAGACAAATTACCAGTCTACCTGGTCTTGCCCTGTTGCACAACATTTGATATAAAAATGAACATCTTTTGAAAAAAAAACAAGAACACTGAAGACATTAAGCTGTATTATAGTTGGTAATGGCAATGTCAAAGTCACCATATTCATTGCTTGTTAAAAAAAGTGAGTTTCATTTCAAAAGGCATAAAGCCCAAATTCAAATACATAAATCAAATTCTCAGTTAATTTGCAATATGTAATATGTAAAACATTAAGTAATTTTCTTTATTATAGAATTATCTTTAAATTTTGAGCATCTATCTATATGTGCTAAATAAGAAAGAAAGAAACTTGGATTACTTTCAGTGCTCAAGGTTTGTCTTCACTTATAATAGGATAAATTGCACATAAAGTGTTTACTGATCACATTGCAGGTTAGAAGAAAAAACTTCACTTTTGGCTTGATCTTGTAAAATTAAGAGTGCTACAAACTCATTAATTTTTTTTCTTTAGCCACCAACTTCCTGACCGAGTGTTGAAATCCTGACAATTGAAAGTGTAACTATTATTTTCCACTAAGCCCTTAAAATGATCAGGACTGGTTATTAAGCAAATCCCAAGTAAGTAAAACTAATTATCTAAAGTCAATCTGAATTATTTACAAGCATTTCCATACTTTAAAATAGCTGACTTTTATTTAAATTTTTATTTATGTATAGGATCTCAACCAAACTCCTAAACTCAGAGCTAGAGGATACCCAAGAGCAATGAATTATTCTCTCCCCTCATTTTACAGGTGAGGAAACATTTCCAAGACAGGTTGAAATGACTACTTAATATTAGCAAAACAGGATGTCTTAAAATTATAGGACATGAATCCAGGACTTAGAATTAATGAAACATAACTGAGCATTTACACAGTCACATAGGACTTGACATTTTTTTGAAATTTAAATAACATTTAAAAGTATAAAGTAATAATTTTCTGTATTTCTTTTATCTAAAATTAAAAATTGTTAACAACTGTGCATTTGCTACTTTTTTACAGAAATATATTATATTACATTTAGCAAATGCAAACCGTCACGAGGATGAAAGTATACAATAGTTTCTCAAAATTCACCATAAAAAAATCATCCAAGTCTTTAAAAAGCAATTGTTAGCATATTTGTTCAGCAAATATTTAAGTACTATGTACTTTCTATATGACAGGAAAAGTTCTATGCACATAGGAAAATATATGTAAAATCAAGGCAGAAGTTTTTTTTTTTTTTTTTTTAAAGGATTCTCTGCTGTCATGAATCAGAAAATAAATATTATATCTAAAACAACAATGATAAAATGTATTATATTTATTGCCAAATGAAAAATTACCCCACACGTTAATAGCTTCAAGCAATAAATATGTATTATCTTGCTGGTTCCAGGGGTCAAGAATCTTGATGTGGTTTAGTTTGATCCTCCTACTCAGGAGCCTTCACAAGGCTGCAGTCATGTTTCCAGCTGTGGCTGTATTTATCTCAAGGCTCCACGGACAGGGATGCCCTTCTTAACTCACTCACAGGGCAGTGAGTAGGTGTCAGGTCCTCACTGTCTTTTGGCCTAAGACCTGAGTCCTTTGCCCCATGGACTTTTCTGTAGGACTGCCCCTAACACAGTAGCATGCTCCCCTCAAGTGAGGATTCAGAAAAGAGAGCAAGGGAAAGAATGAGCAAGTCACAGTTTTTGTAAGCTAATCTCAAAAATAAGGTCCCCATCACTGTAGCTGCACTCTATTCATTAGAAGCAATTCACTAGGTCTAGCCCATGTAAGCTGCTTCTTCAAAGAGAAGAGGTCATGAAAAGACATAAGTATCAGGGAGTCACTGGAAGGAAGACATCATTGGAAATCATTTTATAAGCTGCCTACCACAAAATATTATATGATGATAAACACAAAGGAAAACTCAAAATGAAGGTGGTTGGGCCATTGAAGGTAATTGGAAATGAGGAAGTTCACCTTCAAATTTAAATTAGACTAGCCTTTGTTGAGAAGGTGACCTTTGAAAGAGGAATTAAAGAGGTGATGGCATTTTCTCCTTGGAAAGAACGGTAAAAGAATAGATACAACCTGTTTAAAAGCTCTGAGTTAGAATAATATCTCATTTATTATAACATGAGCAAGGGGGTCGTTGTGGTTTACTGCAATCTTCTGGTGGTCTACCATGTTTTGGCAGTTTTCCCAGCACTCTATCTCTGTGTTATATTCTACCATCCTGCTCTTTGCCCACTCTACTCAGCTCCCTTTTCATCTAAGTTAAATCTATTGAATGGTTTTAAGCAGATGAGTACCCAATCCAGCTTATTATGTTGTTTTACATGTTGTTTTGCTAATAGACTAATAGTGTGATTTTGTGCTTTGCTGTACAGGTGCAAGGGCAGTGTAACTAGAGAATCAGGTTTAACCAGTGTTGTGGTTTTACGGAGGTTAAAAAAAAACAAAACAAATAAAAGCTTTAAGAGAGTTCCAGGTATAAGCAATTGGATGATTTCTTAAAATGATAGCTTTTAAGCTAAGTATGGTAGGAAGAAATTACATTAATGGCAACATAATTGAAATGGCTGACATAAGTGAAAAAAATATCAGTATTATTGGACTGATACTCTAGCACAGGAAGAAGTTCAGTGGGGAGTCAACAAAGTAATGAAAACATTAAGTAGAAACTTAAGAGACATTGAATAGAGTGAGAAATGCCACAGATGACCCTTATTACTAATGCTCAGTTTTAGCATTGTAAACAAAGGAATAAGAGTCTGAGGAAGAGTAGAAGGAATAGTATTTCTTTGGGATACAACCAACCAGTTGAAAGGGCTTCCCAGGAATTAGTGTTTTCAGAAGGCTAGGTTTTCATAAAAGCGAAAACATTCATCAAGGAAACATTCACATGAAAGACTATGTATAAGAAACATTTTGCCTATGGTGATCTGGCAATTCCAAAGATGACACTGGGAATATTTTAAAAGATGGAGAAATGTTAATAAAATACGACATATAGACAAACTTATGAGAATAAGAATTCAAGATATGAAAAGAGACTGAAGCCCCGATTTTCTAAGATGAATCACATTAACTTCTTTATTCCCTGTGTACTGCCTGGTTATATAGGGAATAAAGAACTTAATGTGATTCATCTTAGATAACTCATGGAAGATAGTGCTAATGGTATTTAAAATATTGGGAAATAGGAAGACTAGGTGTCTGCATTTTCTGACAATTAAGGCAAAAAGGTTGACTTTTGGGAAGGTAAGCATTAGCATTTATGAGCTGCATTTGACTAGATACAGTGTCATAAATATTGACTAGAACAACTAGGTAGCTGCATCGTTTGATTCAGTACATACGACTTGATTTTTACTTTTGGTGGAGCAAAATAAAGTTGCACGAGTCTTTCCATTACTCACTGACTATAGAATTGGCAATGCCTAGGGAAGCTTGGTGTAATTCTGGGAATACAGAACGTAGTTCATTTCTGCTGAAAAATATTCAGGACAACATGTTAGGTAGCATACAGATAAAATCATTTTATCAATATATCTAGAGATAAAATTGTATAAAAATTTGAATTAGTAGAGCTAATTGTTAATGTTTTCATGCTCTAGTTTAATGCAGCATATTATCTTTGAATTAGCTATCATCCAGTATAGGAAATAGCTACACATTTAGACCTTAAACTCTGCCGTATACTAAAAAGCTTTAGTTCTTATATAATGACAAAGGAAAATATTTGTAAAATTTAAAGTCCTTGGTCCAAATAAAGACTTGAAATAGTTTTGTTACACTGGTCAAATCATTTAACTTTTCATTTTAAATATTTTTAATAGTGGTAAAAAATACTATTTTTTTTAATAGTGGTAAAGATCTACCCTCTTAATAATTTTACATGTTATTGTTGACTATAAGCACAGCGCTGTACCGCAGAATCCTATAGCTATTTTTTAGTCTTCTATGGCTGAAATGTTATAACTGCAAAGTAACTCCCCATTTACCCCACTCCCAGTCCCTGGTAACTATCATTCTGCTTTCTGTTTCTACAAGTTTGACCGCTGTAAACTCCTCATATAAGTTATTAATGCAATTATGCAGTTTTTGTCATTTTGTGGCTATTTCACTTAGAATAATAATCTCAAGTTTTATCCATGTTGTTGCATCTGACAGGATTTTATTTTCGTTTGCAATTACATTATATTCCATTGTATTTATAGACCACAGCTTTTAAAATCAGTTCTACTATAAATGGACATTTAGGCTGCTTCTGTATTTCGGTTAGTGTGAATAAGGCTGCAATGAACAGGGGAGTGCATATATATATCTTTGAGATTCCAATTTCAATTCTTTTGTATAAATATCCCCCAATATCATTTTAAAATATTTAAATACCCATAAATTTAATTATCTGCATTTCTTGAGTTGCTCATGTGTTTTTTAGTCTTAATTTTATAAATGTAGTTTATCTTTGCAATTGATATTCATGTATTCAACTATGCCCTCATCTGGGGAATATGCCCCATTGGTCATGGTGTATGATCCTTTTAAGGTGCTGTTGAATCTGGTTTGCTAACATTTTGTTGACTTTTGCATCTATGTTTATCAGGGATATTGACCTATACTTTTTTAAATTTTGTATGGTATCTTTCTCTGCCTTTAATATCAGGATAATTCTGGCTTCATGAAATGAGCTTGAAAATACTAGATCTTCAGCTTTTTTTAGAAGTGTTTGAGAATTACCATTAATTCTTCCTTAAATATTGGTCATGGTTCACCAGTGAATCTATCTACTCCTGATTTTTCTTTGTTGGGAGAGTATTGATTGCTGATTTAATTTTATTTTGATAATTTTATTCTTTTGCATATGGATATCCAGTTTTCCCAGCCCCATTTATTGAAGAGACTGTTCTTTACCCAATGAGTGTTCTTAGCATCTTCATGAAAAATCAGTCCACTGTAGATACATAGATTTGTATCTGGTTATGTATTCTGTTCCATTGGTCTATGTACCTGTTTTTATGTTGTATCATATTGTTTTTGAAGTCAATTAGTATGATGCTTCCAGCTTTGCTATTTTTGCTCAGTATTGCTTTGGTTATTTTTGGTTGTCTGAGTCCTTTTGTGTTCCTATAAAGGAATACCTAAGGTTGGGTAATTTATAAATAAAACAAGTTTACTTGGCTCATTGTTCGGCAGGCTGTAGAAGCAGCATGGCACTGTCATCTGCTTATCTTTTGGGAAGAGCCTCAAGCAGCTTCCACTCATGGTGGAAGGTAAGGGAAACCAGCATGTGCAGACATCACTTGGCAAGAGAAAGCAAGGGAAAAGGTGCCGCTCTCTTTTAAATGACTATCTCTTTAGGTAACAAATAGAGTAGTAACTTACTCATTACTGTGAGGAAGGTGTCAACCCATTCACACTGGATCTGTCTAACCAAAGAGCTCCAACTGGGCCCCACCTCTAATATTGGTATGTTAGGCAGTTCTTACATTGCTGTAAGGAGTGGGTTTATAGATAAAAGAGGATTCATTAGCCCACCATTATGCAGGCTTTACAGGAAGCACAGTGCTGGCATCTGCTCAGCTTCTAGGGAAGCCTTGAGAGCATTTACTCATGGTGGAAGGTGATGTGGGAGATTGCACATCACATGGCAGGAGCAGTAGCAAGTGAATGGAGGGGAGATGCAATGTACTTGAACAACTAGATTCAGTAAGAACTCACTCACTATCAAGTGAATGGCACCAAACCATGAGGAATCCACCACTATAGCTCAAACATCTCCCACCAGGACTCAGCTCCAATACTGGGGATTATATTTTAACATGAGATTTGGCAGGGACACAGATTCAAACCAAAACGGTTGGGGATCAAATTTCAACATAAGATTTGGAAAAGTGAAAAAGAGGAAGTTGTAGCAGGGATCTTTTCTGGTTTCATACAAATTTTAATATTTTTTTTTTACTTTGAAGAATATCATTGGTATTTTGATAGAAACTGTATTAAATCAATAGTTTGTTTTCAGTTGTGTGGTCATTTTAATAATATTGATTGCTCCCATTGAAGAGCAGGAGATGTCTTTAAATTTGCTTGAATCCTCTTTTGTTTATTTCCAATGTTATGTAGTTGTGCTTGTAGATGTCTGTATTAGTCAGGGAACTTCAGAGGGACAGAATTAATAGGAGAGGATTTATGTATATATGCAACAGAGTTCATTAGTGAGAACTAGTTCACATGATCACAAGACGAAGTTCCACAATAGGCTGTTTGGAAGCTGAGAAAGAGAGAAGCCATTAGTGGTTCAGTCCAAGTCTGAAAACCTCAAAATCAGGGAAGTCGACAGTGCAGCCTTCAGTCAGTTGCTAAAGGCCTGAGAATTCCCACCATTCCACTGGTGCAAGTCCCAGAGTCCAAAGACCAAAGAACTTGATGTCTGATGTTCAAGGGCAGGAGGAAAGGGAAGAAACATCCAGCATGAGAAAAAGAAGGAAGCTAGAAGTCCCAGGGAACACGGTTATCTCCTCTTCGTCCACCTTCTTTGTACTAGCCTCTCTGGCAGCCAATTGGATGGCGGCATCCACGTTGAGGGTGGGTCTTCTTTTCCTAGTTCACCAACTCAAATGTCAATCTCCTCTGGCAACACTCTCACAGACACACCCAGAAACAGTGCTTTACCAGCCATCTAGCATTCTTCAGTTCAATCAAGTTGACACTTAATATTAACCATCACAAATCCACCCTTTGAAAACTTGCCAACCATACACATCTCCTTAAGTCACACTTAGTTTCCAAATAAAGACAATAAAGTTATAAGTACCCCTAATATAGCACAGCTATCCTTTATATAACCAGAAGCACATTAATCCTTAAGCTAATGCTACTTCATTAAGTTAACACCTATATGCTGACATGAACTCAATAAATCTTATGTTACATGATATGGGGGAAAAGAAAATAAAAGGAATATGTTTTCTTAGTTGTGTATATATGCACAAACATTCTTAAGAAAGCAAAGAGGAAACACTTAAGACAACTAGTCCTCATTTCTGCAACTGGTCACTTGGTCATAGCTGATATTAGTAGTTACCTTCTAGAACCCCATTCTGTATTCCTTTTGTCTTCAGCAAGCACCTTAGTCGGTGGTGGTTGTTTTTTACCTGGTGACCCAAACCCTCATTTCTGAAAGGTCTAGGCCATCTGTAATTCTGCCTGGGTGGATTGTTGCAGTTTCCTATTGACCTCAATCACAGGGCATGGTAATACTAAGGACACCCTAAATGAATTCCTATATTCCAGACATGCTCTTCCTTACCTCCATTGTAAAGTAATAGTCTATCTTGACAGCCTGGGTCAATCACCCTAGCCAACACTGTAACTCCCTTCTTAGCCTGTTGACCTGAGAGGCAAGAGGAGTCCAAAGTGGCCTGGTGGCAGGCTTAAATTTCAGTTTAATGGAATCATTGTTGTGTCTCCTAGTGACAGCATTTATTCTTCTGAAACTAGCACTTCCAGGCAAGCAGAAAATAATGTTGCAGGAACAGGGAGCAAAATTTTGCTAGTGGATCTCTAGGGGTGACGGTGAGTGGAGCCACATTCACTTTCATCCCTTGATTCCTGGACCCATGAATCCTGGCTATAGGGGGGGAAAAAGCAATTATCAATTGGGAACCTATGATACTAAAAATTGACTTTTAAATCAAACATACCAATATATACATAAATAAATACTATTAGTTAAAAAAAAAAAAGTCCCTGAACTAGGCTAGACCAGAAAATGTCAGAGAAAGGAGTTATGATCCAGATTCATTTTAAATTGAGTTAAGAATACAAACATACAACTAGTTTTCACAGAGCAAAGAAGATAAATGAACAAGATAATTTTTTTACTGTAAAAGCATGTTTAAATTTAGTTTAAGCATACATTGTGCCATGATAGTGATGAGGGAATGAAAGAAGACCAACATTTTATGTCTCCAAATATAGTTGTTTATATGAATTTAGCATAATTATTTAAATGACAGTGGTAAGCTTTTTAAATATCACTAGGCTTTACCCATTAATTTCAAAGTAATTCTAGTTATAGTTTGAGTTAATTTTAATCACATTTTAATTCGTCTTTCTCAGAGTTGTTACCTTTGATATATTTATTTTAACCTATATTCTGAAAAATGAAAATTGTCTAGAAATATTAAAATAATAGATGTTTCTCCTGACAGTTATTGAAATGGGAGAGTTTCCTGGCCCCCTCTCAGAGCTTGCAACATGGGTATGGCTTGTTTGTTTGGCGGTTGCACCCAAATCCCTTAAAGGAAGGGGAGAATGCAGATGGGAAGATGCAGGAGCTGAGGCGGGCACTTTTGGGCTCTGGCCCCACAGTAGTGTCAAGGGGTGAGTGCCTCCAACTCCCAAAGCCCCAGTGGGCATGTAACACTGTTCTCTTAGCTCTGCCATCCACAGTTGGCTTAAGTGTTAACCAGCTTAGTGCCTTCTTGGCACCTGGGTTCTTTTCCAGCATCCAGGAAGAATCAGGCCACATGGACAAATCGAAGGATGGTATTGCTAGGGATATTATTGCAGTATGGAGGTGGCTTTCAGTAGGATGGATGGGGAGCTGGAAAGGGGATGGATGGGAAGATGATGTTCCTTTGGAGTTTGGCTGTCCTGTAGCCCATTTCCTCTTCCACCTTCCCCAGCCAATCTTCTCTCAATGTTCAGATAGTGTTTCTCTTTTTTCTCTGCCTTGCACCTCTTCTGTTCCTCTGTTTTTCTGCTTATCTACATGTCTGCTCATAGAGCCTAGGGTTGCTTCCAAACTTGAGGGTGGGCCCTTTGCCTTGGAACTACCCTCTTCTACCCAGTAGTTCTCTGCCGCTTGTCCATATCATTATGAAGGGGATGTTTACTCAATATTTAAAAAATAACTAGCTCTACAAATGGCAATTGTAGCTTTATCAAACATTGTTCATTTCTCAAACTGTTTCTATGGTAACTGAGTTATTTCTGATCGTATAAAATTGACAGAGATGAGATAATCATTATATAAACCATGCATTAAGAGATCAGAGAGATTATATGACAAGAAATAACCTATTCATATCTAATATTAATTAAAATTGTTCGTAGTTAATATTACTCATATTTCAAATAATATACATGTATTTGCAGATTTTATCCAAAGTACTATGACTTATCATTATACCATATCATAAATTACACAATACATGAAATTCAAAGATGGCAAAAAGATCCTGGAATGTACTGATACTTAGTAAACTGTAGTTATTTTTCTTTTGCATGGTAATGTTCCTTAGTTTAGAACTTAACAGAAAACTACTCTCTAACTTTTTCTATATATTCTTAACAGTCTACTTTGTGACCATATTATCTGCACATCAGCTTGTTTAATAAATTATTTTATGTGCTGTTGATGGTCAATCCAGTTTATTCTAATGGCCTTTTATTGCTGTCTCATTAAAATATAGCATTTCAAATCCATTATATTCCAATGGTCACTCATTGATTTCCTTCTTTTATTAAAACCACTCAGTCTCAACAGGAAACCTAATCAGGATGAATCATCTCATCCTCTACAAAAATGGATGGAATATTCCTAAATCAATTTTTTGCAACTTTGAAAATACACTATACCTTTTAACAGATAAAAAATATAATTACTTCTCTCTTTGTAAAAATATTGCTATTTGGTATGAACACAGTTTTCTATATAGTTCAGATATGTCCCTTTGAAATTGGTAATCCCATCCTCAGTGAAAATGCCTATGGCTGCTTTTGTTACTCTGTGTACAAGATATTCTAATTCCTCCTTTTGCTGAATATCTGTTACATATTTTATATAGTAAAAGCCAATACTTTGTTTTCTTAACTGAGAAACTACTCGTCTTAACGCAAAATATAAAGACACACATATATATGAATTCCATTACTCTAAAAAGTAATTTCTTAATCATCATGAAAAGTTTGTTCATTTATGAGTACCATAAGGGCTAACAAGCTCTACTTTATAAATAATAATTTGTGATGTTCTTGCCTCATTTTGGAAACTATTGTTATTATATATGCATATCTAACCTCAATTGGTAAACAAAAATTATTCTAAAATGAGAGTTTGGTTATAATCTTTATTAGCAATGAAAATAGATAGCTGCTTTATATAACATTGGTGTTGCAATCTTTTTTTTTTTCCTAATTTTTTTCTATAGCATAAATGTTAAAATATTTTTGTTTTACAATTTGTTTGAAGAAAAATAGATGCCCAGACCATATAGTATTAAATACATAATAAGTGTTTTTCTGATAGTTGGTATAATTTCAGATTTTGTATAATCAAACAAATTAAAATGCATTAAACGGTAATCATATAACAATAATAAACTTATGTGTACTAATAGGTAGATTTTCTTCATTTTTTTTCTACTGTAACTATTATTGGCTAATCTTGATCTTATCTTCAAAATCTTATTCAAATCCTTTTTTTGAATAGCTCTGGATCTTTTTTGTCTGGGGTGGTACAAGTCTCTGTGACTTCAGCCATCTTGGAATCAAATATCTTTATATAGCCTTCTAATGTTGAATATATGTGTAGCTCATCCTATGAATCCATTTATCTGCTCAATGTCTTAATTTTAGCCATTGTTAGGAGTAAATTCTGGGTCAGAAAATTCCATTAAATATAGTAATGAAGCCCAGCATAAGAAATATCAATAAAAAGCATTTTAAAGAAAGAGGTTACATTAATTATTCACTTTAAAATGGACAATGAAGTCTGGAAAATATTTGAAGAATTAATGTCCTTAAAGGCCTCGGGTTAATTAGTGTAGAATAAATAAAATATAATCCATGGTGTTGATTGCATCCTGGTAATAAGAGAGCTTCTGTTTTTTATTTTTACTAAAAGAAAGCATAAATTTATTTTTATCTTTGAGTTTTCAATGTTAGCATTTTCCCTTTTCATCTCCAGCCTCCAAATTTGGGGATTCTAACTACTCATGACAGTTGATAGTTCATCATTTGTCTTGGTTATGTCATAGCCTAACTTGTGTTAGCCTAACTGACTCCATGTTAACTGTGAGCCAGACAGACTCCATCTTAGTCTCTCCCTCCCCACCATTTCTCCTGCCATGTCTCCCTTGGGTGCATAACTGGGTCATACTGATGCTGTGCTTAAGGACACTGTGCTTATTCTACCATATAACCATTGTAACTACATCCTGCTTGGAAAGCACACCTGCTATTGTGGGTACCCCTCCTTGGACCTCCCTTGGTGATTGTATGGAAATACCCTGGCCTGCAACCACTTCCCTCTAACCTGCTCATTTTGCTTCTGTAAAATTCCGCTTCAGCTAGGCTCCCCCTCTCCTACCTTAATCAAGGTATAGAAATGAATTGAGCCCCTTCCTAAGAGCTGAGAGAATTTTGAGTGTTAGCCATCTCTCTGTCGCCGGCAATGAAGAACTCGGATTCTACCTAAGAGTGTGGTGCTTTCTCTATGACTCACTCGGTTACAACAGTTAAAAAAAAATGGAGAACAGTAATGAGTTTTTCAATATTTAGTTTGATAAAGGACATGTATAAAAGCATCTGCAGATGCCTCAGGATTGTAGATTTAATAAAAATTACCAAGACTATACACAAAAAAAGTCTTTTATAAGTTCAGTAACATTTGCAGATAATTTTGTGTTTTATTACCCCACAACAAGTGCATACATTAAAAATAACGTCACATAAAAATGTTCACTTTATTTTTCCCTTAACTTTAACAAGCAAAGCTTCCAATTTCTATATAATATGCAGTTGGAGACAAGTACTGTAAGTTTTGACAACATCAGTTTTTCTTTAAAATAACAGAAAAAAACAAATATTTAATTATAGTTTTTATAAGTCGATAATCCTGTCTAAACTTCTGAATAAATGTTTAATGCCTCAAGATAGTCATAAGGCTTTGAGCATCTTAAGAGTCGCTAATAATCATTCATTTTTAAAATGCTGATCAAGCTCCTACTATCTGCCAAAATGTTCAAAATGCAGCAGTAAATTAACAAACAAAAAAATTCTGTATTCAGAATTTATGTTCTAATCAAAGAGATAGAGTATTATTTTAGAGAATAATAAACAGTAACAAAAATATAAATTAAGCAATAGAATTAGGAAATGTTGAAAAGGAATTTGATTTCTAGATAGAATGGCCAAAAAATAATTTATTGAAAGTAACATTTGAATAAAGACCTAAAGGAAATTGGGGGTTAAGTCATGCACCTTCTAGGGAGTAGAAGTTCCTGAGGCTGAATATTCCTGTAAAACTGTAGTTTGATGGAGAAAAGGAGTGGGGAGTGATGAGATAAGTAATCTGAGTTAGAAGAGAAAGGCTGAAATATTCCAGTAGCTCCACTCAGTATGAGGACCATGAACAATTTGTTTCTAGTGTAAGGAAATAGATACAAAAAATTAAGAGTAAATATTAAGCAACTTTTTATAGAAATTTGATACAGTAATAATGTTATGTTAAAATTAGTATTGAAATATTGGGGTTTGTATGTCCTGCTTTTACTCATTTTATACTAAATAATTTTTCTTATTTCACAAGAACGTTGAGGCATCATGGAATGAAATAAAAATAAAGTCCTTCATTAATAGTTTGAAAAGTTCTAATCTAGGGAATTTCAGACATAATAAAAACACTGACTTCCATTATGACTGAGATGGGGATCTACTGAAAGTTTTTATTTAGGAGGGTGACATGATCAGATGTGGATTTTTAACATAAACATTCTGCTGTGCTAAGAAAGTGCTAGAGGCAGAGGCAGGAGTGAGGAAGTAAAGAACACAGCTCAAATATTGATTTTGAGCAGTTATAAAATTCTAGGCATCTTAAATATATAGCCAGTAAAACTTGCTGATAGATCGGAAGAAATGTGTGACAGCAAAAGAAAAAATCAAGAAAAACACACAGTTTGTGGCTTAGGAAGTGATGGAATACAGCTGACATTGATGAAGAAAAGCACAGGATGAAAGTGATGAGGGACACCAGGTGCTCATTTTTTTTTCATTATTATACTTTAAGTTCTGGGGGTACATATGCAGATCCTGCAGGTTTGTTACATATGTATAGATGTGCCATGATGGTGGTTTGCTGCATCCATTGTCCCATCATCTACGTTAGGTATTTCTCCTAATGCTATGCCTCTCCAATGCCCCCATCCTTTACTGTTCCTCCCCTACCCCCAAGCCCCAAGACCCCCAGGCCCCGTTGTGTAATATTTCCCTCCCTGTGTCCCTGTGTTTTCATTGTTCAACACCCACTTATGTGTGAGTACATGTGGTATTTGATTTTCGGTTCCTGTGTCTGCTGAGAATGATGGTTTCCGGTTTCATCCATGTCCCTGCAAAGGACAAAAACTTATTCTTTTTAATGGCTGCATAGTATTCCACGGTGTATATATGCCATGTTTTCTTTATCCATTTCATCACTGATAGGCATTTGGGTTGGTTCCAAGTCTTTGCTATTAAGAACAGTGCCACAATAAACATACTTGTACATGTGTCTTTGTAATAGAATAATTTATAATCCTTTGAGTATATACCCAGTAAAGAGATTGCTGGGTCAAATGGTATTTTTATTTTTAGATCCTTGAGGAATCACCAGGCTGTCTTCCACAATGGTTGACTTAATTTATACTCCCACCATCAATGTAAAACCATTCCCTTTTCTCCACATCCTCTCCAGTATCTGTTGTCTCCTGATTTTTTAATGTTCACCATTCTAACTGGCGTGAGGTGGTATCTTAATGTGGTTTTGATTTGCATTTCTCTAATGACCAGTGATGATGAGCTTTTTTGTCATATGTTTGTTGGCTGCATAAATGTCTTCTTTTGAAAAGTGTCTGTTCATATCCCTTGCCCACATTTTGATGGTGTTGTTTGTTTTGAACTTGTAAATTCATTTAAGTTCTCAGTAGATTCTGGATATTAGTCCTTTGTCAGATGGATAGATTGCAAAAATTTTTTCCCATTCTATTGGTTGCCTGTTCACTCAATTGGTAGTTTCTTTTTCTGTGCAGAAGCTCTTAAGTTTAATTAGATCCCATTTGTCTATTTTGGCTTTTGTTGCCATTGCTTTTGGTGTTTTCGTCACAAAGTCCTTGTACATGCCTATGTCCTGAAAGATGTTGTCTAGATTTTCTTCCAGAGTTTTTAACGTGTTAGGCCTAATGTTTGGTATGTTGAGTTTGAGATGCTTATTAGGTACTCAAGTAGAGATATTTGAATAGGTAGTTTGGTTAAGATTTTAGAATTCAAGAGAGCTTGTTTGGGCTTGAAAAATAAAACTGGTAATATTTAGCATTTAATTAGTAATTAAACTTATAGAATTTTAACTCACTTAAAGACTGAAGGATCTTAATGAGAAAATATCAAAGGGGTGAGCACCATGTCCTGCCAATGTCTCTATAATATGGAATACAGAAGGTTGAAGCAGACTGACCAGAGAGGTGAAAGAAAACCCGGATAAGATATAGTGCCTCATAGAAGAAAGTATTTAAAGGAGAAGTGTGATTAATACTTTAAGTTCTATAAATAAGGAAATGAGAACTGAGTGATAAGGACTATGAAAGTGTAGTATGTTTTTTGGTTTTTGTGGGGTTTTTTTTTGTTGTTGTTTGTTTGTTTTGTTTTTTGAGATAGAGTCTACTTCTATTGCCCAGGCCGGAGTGAAGTGGTGTGATCTCAGCTCACTGCAACATCTGCCTCCCAGGTTCAAGCGATTCTTCTGTCTCAGCCTCCTGAGTAGCTAGGACTACAGGCATGAGCCACCATGCCTGACTAATTTTTGTGTTTTTAGTAAAGACAGGATTTCACCATGTTGGCCAGGCTGGCCTTGAACTCCTGAACTCATGATCCACCAGCCTCAGCCTCCCAAAATGCTGGGATTACAGGTGTGAGCCAACACATCCAGCAGAAAGGGTAGTATGAATAAACCAAATAAATTTTTTATTGAGATGGAGGGATTGTTAAAGATGTGGCACACAGGGAAGAGTATTGGAAAAAATTATATTCAGAGTTGGAATAATTAAAGTTGAGATTAAGAAAGATTTGTATTTAAAGTTTAAGACAAAGTCAAGGGCATAGTGATGCAATAAAGTAGCTAAGGTGGGAAAGAGGACAAGATTATTGGAGGAGGGCTGACTATAGGACTGAGATTATAAGAAACAAGTATTTTCTATATCTATATTGAGATTAACAATTACTATGACATAGGGATTCTAGAAAGAGACATAAACTGCCCTGTGGAGCTGTGGTTCTAGACATAAGGCCCAAGACTAGAGTTACATAAAACATATCCAAGTATATGTATTTTTTTACCTCTTTCCTAAAAGTTCTTCATTTTGTGGTATGTATTTTGAGGTAGAGTTCTAAAATTTACAATTATAAAGGAGGCCAGGAGTTATAATAATGGACTAACAAATAAGGAAACTACTGTCTCAAACATTGTATTTTGTATTTATTTTTCAAATCCATAGAAAAATACCTGATTTCAACTCAATTGATCACTGCTATATCAAGCAAGTTTCCAGAAAGTTAATTTTAATTTTATAGGTTAACCTTAGTACAATGTCAAGTCACATTAAGAATTGAGATAATTGGTAAATAATGTATCTTCATACAAGTAATTATGTAAATTGAACCAATGTTTATAAATCTATTTAATATATTTTCTTTTTCTTAAAATATTTCAATTTTCTTATGTCATATTTAAAATATATTTTGCATCTGTTAAGCCATCCTTGCATTCCTGGGATGAATCTCATTTAATCACGATAAAAGATTTTTTTTCACAACTTCTAAAATTTTCCTTTTGTGTTTCTCAAACCCACACATTTTACATTCAATATAACTTTTTTAACATTTCCATTAGTTGTTCTGTTTCTACTACTTTTTTTAAACAAGTAAATAATTAAGACAGTCACATAAAAATTCACTTTTCTTCAACTTTCTTTTTGATTTTAGGTCATTTATTTAAAACATTACAGAATGTCAGTCACTACTCAAGGCAGAAAGGAGAAATTTTAAAAATAGCATTTGAACATAGGTCCTTCACATGAGAAGCCTATAGTTTAACTGCATAAGAGGTGTGGGGACACACAATTGTAGTGATACAGTTTGTTCTCCAGCCAAGGCATGGACAAGAGGAAACTTCTAAATTTCCTGATACTGTCATGGTGGCTTCCTGAAAGATATGGCATTTGATTTGAAATATTACAGCTAAAGAGAAATTTACTTCTTATCTATAGACTGATGATAAACCAGAAGGAGCAAAATGGAGTATTATATGCAAAAGTAAAAAAGGCAATAAGGCATGATGGTTTTCTGAAAGTTGCAAATGTTAGGAAATAGCATAAAATAAGGAACCTTATAAAGAAATGTCATGATGAGAGGCTAACAAGGCAGGTAGTTTTGGAGTATGAAAAGCTACTAAAAGAAAATTAGATATTTCCCTCTAGTTTAGAAGGAAACATTTAAGATTTTTAATAGAGCCTTATGATTTTATTTTTGTTCATATGGGATATATAACATTTCACTAAATATAATTTAAAAAATGTGAGATTCCATATTGTCAGGCTTTAATTTTTCTAGGACAAGAGTGATCTAGTCAGCCATGTAGTGTTAGTTTTTTAAGGAAAAACAAACAATGTTTTCATAAAGAGTAGATTTACACTCCCACCAACAGTGTAAAAGTGTTCCTACTTCTCCACATCCTCTCCAGCATCTGCTGTCTCCAGATTTTTTAATGTTCGCCATTCTTACCGGCGTGAGATGGTATCTCAATGTAGTTTTGATTTGCATTTCTCTTATGACCAGTGATGATGAACATTTTTTCATATGTTTGTTGGCCTCACGTATGTCTTCTTTTGTAAAGTGTCTGTTCATATCCTTTGCCCACTTTTGAATGGGCTTGTTAGTTTTTTTCTTGTAAATCTGCTTTAGTTCTTTGTAAATTTTGGATATCAGCCCTTTGTCAGATGGGTAAACTGCAAAAATTTTTTCCCAATCTGTTGGTTGCCGATTCACTCTAATGATTGTTTCTTTTGCTGTGCAGAAGCTGTGGAGTTTGATTAGGTCCCATTTGTCTATTTTGGCTTTTGTTGTCAATGCTTTTGGTGTTTTGGTCATGAAGTCCTTGCCTACACCTACGTCCTGAATGGTTTTGCCTAGATTTTCTTCTAGGGTTTTTATGGTGTTAGGTCTTATGTTTAAGTCTTTAATCCATCTGGAGTTAATTTTAGTGTAAGGTGTCAGGAAGGGGTCCAGTTTCTGCTTTCTGCACATGGCTAGCCAGCTTTCCCAACACCATTTATTGAACAGGGAATCCTTTCCCCATTGCTTGTTTTTGTCTGGTTTTGCAGCACTGTTTACAATAGCAAGGACCTGGAACCAACCCAAATGCCCATCGACGATAGACTGGATAGGGAAAATGTGGCACATATACACCATGGAATATTATGCAGCCATCAAAAATGATGAGTTTGGGTCCTTTGTGGGGACATGGATGAACCTGGAAACCATCATTCTCAGCAAACTGACAGAGGAGCAGAAGATCAAACACCGCATGTTCTCACTCATAGGCGGGTGTTGAACGATGAGAACACATGGACAAAGGGAGGGGAGCACTACACACTGGGGTCAGTTGGGGGGAAATAGGGGAGGGACAGTGGGGGGGGGGGAGCTGGGGAGAGATAGCAAGGGGAGAAATGCCAGATGTAGGTGATGGGGAGGAAGGCAGCAAATCACACTGCCATGTGTGTTCCTATGCAACAATTTTGCATGTTCTTCACATGTACCCCAAAACCTAAAATACAATAAAATAAATAAATGGGAAAAAAAAAGAGTAGATTTAAATAATTGTAACTTTTTAAATGCTTCTGTATGCCTTATTTTCCCAATGACAATTTCTTGCCCAGATTTTACAAGTCTCACACAAATGGACTAGACTGGCACAGCCAGTAAGTTTATGTCCTTTGCAGGGACATGGATGAAACCAGAAACCATCATAATGATGAGACTAATTAAATCTGCTAAACTTTTGGCTTAATTACTATCCTTCCCCATAGTTGGAAAGAAAGCTATTTTAGATAAGGTCTTTATAGAAAGTAGGCCTCATATAAAATAAACTTGCTTCTTTTTCAGATCTATCCATGCTGAGTCCAGACATATAATTCTTTGTTGGCCCTATTAGTTAATGAGCCCCACCCATTAACCTGAAATCAGGTAATTTTAGCTAAAATACACCCTATTAAACTAAAATAAAACTTTTTAGAGTTTAATTGGATATTATTTTTTTATTCTGTAATTTCATTGGAAATTCTTTTGAGAAAATAAATTTACATCTATAAAGAAAGTCTCCAATTTTTACGGATGTTTTCCTATGTGCATTAGAAACTCTTATTCTTTTAAATTTACATAAGAAGTCATAACGTTTCTGGCTGTCTTGCCTTAAGTGAACTTTTATTTCAGCAGGTTTTATTTCCTTGATTTGAGCAAATGATGATACAATATTTAGGCCTAAAATCTTAGCTCTGTGCTTATAAAAATATAATTTGTTTTGTTCCACCTAAGGGTTGTCCCTTTAGAAATGCAAATTTGTTGCCTAGTTAACAATGGCTTAGGGGAATGAAACAGGTAATAGGAAGAGTGATAGACCAAATGAGGAAAAGAAAAACTATTTAAAGGCCAGTAAATGAAAATCTTTTATAAGAGCTAGAAGATCCACTTCTGTGTATTTTATGTCTATATGTATTATGTGTATGTGGTATTTTGTAAAGAAAATTAGTTTTCTTTTTCTTTTTTTTATTAGGGGATATTTTAATTTTTAAGTTCAGGGGTACAAGTGCAGATTTCTTACATAGGTGAACTTGTGTCATGGGGGGTTCTTGTATAGATTATTTCAACATCCAGGTATTAGGCCTGGTATCCACTAGGTATTTATTCCGATCTTCTTCATCCTCCCACTATCTACCCTCTGAAAGGTCCCAGTGTATATTTTTTCCCCCTATGTTTCCATGTATTCTCATCATTTAGCTTCCATCTACAGTATGCAATATTTGGTTTTCTGTTATTGAGTTCGTTTGCTAAGGATAATGGCCTTTGGCTCCATCTATATCCCTGCATAAGGCATGATCTTTTTCTTTTCCATGTCTGCATAGTATTCCATAGTGTATATGTACCAGATTTTCTTTATCCAGCCTATCCTTGATGGGAATTTAGGTTAATTCCATATCTTTGTTATTGTAAATAGTGCTGTGATGAACATACATATGCATGTGTTTTTATAATAGATCAATTTATATTCCTTTGGGTATGTACCGAGTAATGGGATTGCTGGGTCAACTTCTATTTCTGTCTTTAGGTCTTTGAGGAATCTCCACACTCTCCCCCACAATGGCTGAACTAATTTACACTCCTACCAACAGTGTATAAAAGTTCCTTATTCTCTCCAACCTTAGCAGAAATCTGTTCTTTTTTTTTTTTTTTTGACTTTTTAATAATAGCCATTCTGACTGATTTGATAGTGTGTCTCATAGCAGTTTGGTTTTGCATTACTCTAATGATTAGTGATGTTGAACTTTTCTTCCTATTCTTCTTGGCTGCATGTGTGTCTTCTTTTGAAAAGTGTCTATGCATGTCCTTTGCCCATTTTTTGTTTCTTTGTTCTTGCAAATTTGTTTAAGTTCCTTATAGATGCTGGATATTAGACCTTTTTCAGATATATAGTTTGCAAATATTTTCTCCTATTCTGTAGGTTGTCTGTTTACTCTGTTCGTAGTTTCTTTTGCTGTGCAGAAGCTCTTTAGTTCAATTGGAGTTCATCTGTCAATTTTTCCTTTTGTTGCCATTGTTTTTGGTGTCTTCGTCATGAGATACATGCCTGTGCCTATGTCCTGAATGGTATTGCCTAGGTTGTTTTCCAGGGTTTTTATAGTTTTAGGTTTTACATTTAAGTTTTAATTTATCTTAAGTTAATTTTTATATGTGGTATAAGGAAGGGGTTCTGTTTCAATCTTTTGCATATGGCCAGCCAGTTGTGCCAGCACTATTTATTGAAGAGGGAATCTTTCTCCCTTTACTGGTTTTTGTGAGCCAGTTATCCCAGCACTATTTTTTGAATAGATAATCTTTTTACCATTACTAGTTTTTGTCAGATTTGTCAAAAATCTGGTAGTTGTAGTAGGTGTGTGGTCTTAGTTCTGTGTTCTCTAATCTGTTCTATTATTCTTTGTGTCTATTTTTGTACCAGTACCATGCTGTTTTACTTACAGTGCACCTGTTTAAAATTGGGTAGCATGACGTTTTCAGTTTGTTCTTTTTGCTTAGTATTGCATTGGCTATTTTTGCTCTTTTTAAAACTAGTTTTTAAAATGGTGGTAAAATAGAAATGGTTTCCAAATTATCAGCCAAATATAATTTGATACTTGCTTTATTTGGGGCTTAGAATTACAGGGAGAAAATATTAAGGAAGTACCAGTGTCATGGCTTGACATTTTTTTACTGTAATTTAAAATCTTAAAGTCATAGGCTAGGCACAGTGGCACAAACCTGTAATCCCAGCACTTTGTAAGGCCAAGGTGGGTGGATCACCTGAGATCAGGAGTTTGAGACCACACTGATCAACATGGTAAAATCCTGTCTCTACTAAAGATACAAAAATTAGCCAGGAATAATGGTGCATGACTGTAATCCCAGCTACTCGGGAAGCTGAGGCAGGAGAAGTACTTCAACCTGGGAGGTGGAGACGGCAGAGAGCTGAGATCGTGCCACTGCACTCCAGACTGGGCAACACAGTGAGACTCAATCTCAAAAATTAAAAATAATAAATAAATAAATAAAATCTTAGTCATGTTATATTAAATTAAGTAATAGATAATCACTTAAGTCTGAGTCTTCTGTAAGTCTTCTGTTTAATACTAATTATTAAATATTTATCTCTATACAGCTTGAAATTTATATTCATATGGTAAATAAAAGATAAATATATTTAGATCTATTAATAACAACTTGAAAAACTATTTTTCCAAAACAATTATAAAATGGTTTTCATCTAGAAACATAAAACTGTTAATATTACTTTCTAGGGTTCTCAACAGAAATTAGAGTTACTAAGAGTTTAAAACTACTTGATATAAGAAAAACATTTATACAGACTATATAAACAAAAGCCAAATATGCATTCAATGAGAAAAGTAATAAAGGCATAAACGTGTATTTTTCTGGTTTAAATTTACTTAAGGATTTCAAATTGGAGTAAGAAATAGATAAAATATGACAAATATAGAAAGTTAAGGAAAAATGTAAAGTGAAACGTTTATGGAATTACTGTGTGGTTAAAAATGACAAATTTAATTTATGAGATTTTATTAAAATTAGTTTTAGTATTCATGATACACTAATAGAAAGTAAAGTCTGGTGACTTCTAAATTTCTAAAGTGTTTTATGACCAACATTTGCTTTATCAAACCCATATTTCTGAGAAGATAATAAAAACTTCAGGTGCATTTCACCACCTGATAGATCATTTAAATATTTATAGAGGAATTTTATTCAATCATCATTTTCAGTGCGTATTTTCTGGTTGTATAAAAGCTTTTCCCATGTAAGAGGGTTGATGTTTTAACAGTAGCTAATTATGACATAGTGTATTTTCACCAGATAAAGAAACCTTTTCACATTTTACTGAATGAGGAAAATCAACCCCCTAATCAATTGAGAATCTGAAGATTGAATCTTCCCATAACCTCTGAGAAAGACTGTCTTTGCCATTGATACTGTATGTAGTAAAACTTCAGGACCTTGAACCTTGGGTTCATAATTTAACAACTCAGAAGGGCCTCTCCACACCCTTGGAACGGTTCACCCATTGAAAACGTTAAGGTAAAGCTAACCAGGAAAGTTTTTCCACAGAAGAAGGCATCCTTAATGTGAACAGCTTTTCCCCAAGATACAGATTACAATTTCTCTACTATGATGATACTCTTGTCTTTCCATTTTTACCCTTGTTTATTGCTTTATGAACAATAGAAGTGAAGGGAGGTCTGTGGTGCAGACTCATGAGGTATACTTTTATTTGTACAGATTTTTTACAGCCAGCCTTATACATGGATAACTGTATGCCTTAATAGATGGAAGATGAAGGCCCAGTGTAGCTGAGATACCTTAATGGTACATACATTGTCTCATAATCAGTAAGAAACAAACATTTGTCTACTCCTCTTAACCTACAACATGAGTTAAAGAGGACATTTCCGGGAGGTCTTCACTCTTCTGAAAGAGAATCATTTTTTAGGTCTTTTCTTCCTCATAGTTTGGAGTAAAGAAGACAATGATTAAAAATTTATCCCTCATGGTAGGATCTATAGCAGATTTTACTATAAAGGCTATGGTTGCACAACAGACTTTAAATTGTCTTAGGTAGGTTATGCTAAATGGTAGAATTGCTCTAGACTACTTAATGGCTAAACAGAGAATTATCTGTGCAGCTTCTGGCACTAGTTTTCAATGGAAAAATGAATCACATAAGGGATGATAGAGAGTCATTTTTAGGGGATTAACAAAGAGACTAGTTAAAGCGAGCAAACTCTTTAGCTCATTCTTGGATCTATTTAATTTTAGATTAAATATGTATGTATGTACCATGAAGATATCTACTTAATTGTAGATCAAAGAATGAGTTAGATATTTAATTTTGGTTTATGGGGACCTTGGCTATGGAGCATAACAAACTCTTTGTATTATCCTCCTGATAGTCATATTAGTAGTCTCCCTGGTGCAGTATGTTCTCTCAAAAGATTTAAATGTTTGCATGCAACAATCTTTAGATTGTTAAATGATCTCTTTAGAATGTTAAATTGAAATGACAAGAGCTAAAAAAAAACTACGTGACCATCAGGGCACCTTAACGTACGATGATGTGTCGAAGCTAGAAACCCAAAATGATGGTAACTGAGAATAGTGCTAGTCCGAAATTTTGGTCACTCTAAGTGAGAGTGTGACCAAACGGGGAGAATTTTTAAATAAAGTTATGGGAGGCCATTGTTTTGGACTGAGCTCATGCACTAGGCCCAACAGACCAGGTCAAACCAAAATGGACTCATTCATGCTGAATTTGACATAATCAAAATTTCTAAATTTGACATAATTAAGGTAAGACTTTAAGAATACACATAGGTCCTAGAAGAGTTCAGATTCTTTTTTTTTCTCCTGTCAACAGGGCATCCCAGCATAAGAACATACCCTCTCTTCTCACCCTTACAAAAAAATAACCTGAAGTCCTTATTCCCACCTTACAAAACCCACTGTTGTGTTATTTCCCACTGGGTTTCAAGAACAAATAAGTGCATTTATGATGGTGATAATGACATTAATGACTACAGTTTGGTCCTCTCAAAATTGAGATGACCAAAAGGGGGAATTGAAAAGACCCATTTTGGGTGACCAAAAGCGGGGAACTGTTAAATCAAGTTTAGGCTAAAGTTACCTTCTTAAATATTTTAAGATTGGCTTAAAGGTTTCTCTGAACATTGTGAACTAAAACCTAAATGGAGTTATGCACAGATTGTAGTCTACTCTTGTGCCAGACACCGAGTTTTGGCCAATCAAAGATGGCCAACTGATCAAACTATGTTTAAATAACGGCTGGGCGTGGTGGCTCACGCCTGTAATCTCAGCACTTTGGGAGGCCGAGGCGGGTGAATCACAAGGTCAGGAGATCAAGACCATCCTGGTCAACATGGTGAAACCCCATCTCTACTAAAAATACAAAAAATCATCTGGGCATGGTGGCACGTGCCTGTAATCCCAGCTACTCAGGAGGCTGAGGCAGGAGAATTGCCTGAACCCAGGAGGCGGAGGTTGCGGTGAGCCGAGATCGCACCCTTGCACTCCAGCCTGGGTAAGAAGAGTGAAACTCCGTCTCAAAAAAATAAAAATAAAAAATAACCAATCCAGCTGTTTCTTTACCTCACTTCCCTTCTCATTATGTCACATTCCTCTTTCTGCCCATAAATCTTCTACCATGTGGATGTGCTGGAGGTTCTGAGCCTACTCTGGCTTGGGAGGCCGCCTGATTTGTGAATTGTTCTTTGTTCAATTAAACTATTTTAAATTTAATTCAGCTAAAGGTTTTTTCTTTTAACCATCTCCCGTCTTATGTAGCATTTAAAGTATGAAATTATGTTTAAATATTTCTAAGAAACTATTCTTCCTTCAGAAACAAATACTATATAAAGACAATTTAATCATAGTGACACTAATACAGCAATGTTGTGAACTTATGAGAAGAAAAAGGTCAAATTTAAGGAAAATATACTTACTGAAAACAGTAATCTAAAACAAACAAGAATTATTTAAATGACAGTCATTCAATGAATGGCAATGCAAAACAAATTAATTCAGCTTACTAACTATAGTACATACTCCTAGTCTATAGATTTATGTGTATGTTTGTATGTGAGAACCCTTTCTTGGATTTATGTTATGTTTGTATGTCAGGAGGACCTTTTTAGGTTGTAAGAAACATAGATATTAAGTAATGTCAGATAATACTAGTTCATTGTTAGTATTATCTGGAAAATTAAGAAAAGTTATCTCAGAATTCGGACTACCAAAACTCACAGACATGATTGTTAGGATATCACAAGCAATCTTGTAACTAAATCTCTTCCATTCTTACCTACTTGGGATACTTTCCTTCTGTCTTAACATACCTTTGCAATGTCCTGTGGTTTTTACTTACAAAGCGTCTTTTAATTTCTAATACTTTCTGCTAATTCCTTCTTCTAGCATAAGGAACGCAGAGAATTTTCTATAATAAAGGGAGGGCTTTCTGGGAAATGAGTGGACAACTCCCAGAATCAATGCCATCCTTTTTGTTCTTACTAAATATGTTTAATCTGAAACTGTCATGGCATCAGGTGTATGATGGAAATAGGAGTTTCCCCAAAGAATTTTTATGATAATATGAGCATAATGCTGCCAAGGGTCAGCAGCTGGTGAAGTTTTCAGCCATCTTGAATTTAACCACTTGAGGATTTATCTACTTGCAGTTTGTTTTTTGTTAGGACATTCTTATCTGTGCCTAAACAGGCTATCTATAATCTGTTTTCATTGTTATAGCCTGTTGTAACAGTTCTTTGCTACTAGGGGACAGCTCCTTGTGATAATGTGTTGGGGCCTATTTGTATTGCTTTTAGCCTCCTACAAGTAATTATGCCCTGTTTCCTCATTAATTGCCTGACTTACATTCACAAAGTTTGTTAAAGAAGGCAATAAAAATTCTTGCTTTTTTCTTTGAATTTTGAAAATAATAAATAATTAACATCCACCAAGAATAATTAGATGTCTCTTTGCTTGATTGTCTATTGTAAGGGAATATACACACTTTAAATGTAGATAAATTGATTCTCTGTATACATTTTCAATTGCTGATATGCTTTTTAAAGTGTTCCAAATAGAGTTTTACTTATACATTACTGAAATATCCATACCTCAAATTTATATTCTTGCAGGTAAAATTGGAATTGTAGTAAATATGTATGGTAATTTTGGCCAATAGATCATTGTGGGTCCTTCTTTCACCTTGACAAAATGTGAGCCTAGAGTTTAGAATCAGAGATATCTAGGATAAGCACTAGGAACATGGGGGTACAGAGAAACTTAGTTCCTAAACATATATACAATTTTGAAGTTTAATTTGGGCCTATAGGAGCTCACACAGACAGAACAAAGACTTTTTAGCTCAAGATAACTTTTAATTTTTAACTATTAAATTTTATCACTTTGTTTATAGAAATAAGTATTTAACTCATGTCATCTTAAAATATACCTTTCAATATTTTAAATTTTTCTTCTTCCTTTGTTAAACTATTGGTATTTTGCTACATTCATCATGTTTTATTGTTTACATATATTTTTTGAGATTTATAAAATAATACCATCTCTTGGAAAGCATAGGTTATTTCTATTTTTCATCTTTCAAAATACCAAATGCAGATTTTTACATTTAGTATTTATTTTATGATAGCTTTCAACATTTACATTTAATAAAATATTATATTCTATATGACGAACTTACCTTTTTAAAATTAATACTTTCAGAATATATAATGATGTTAATTGCTGATATGATCTGCCTAGAAAAGCATTTCTCAAAATGTGTAAACTATATACATAAAGACTACTTCAGTTATACCATATTTTTTTTTTTTTAGTTTTAAATAAATATAACAAGGCATAGCAAACATACCACAAACATAGATATTTACCCAAAGGAAGAAAATTGCCAACTAATAAGTTACTATGATTTCTCACTTGCATTCTATAAATCAAAATTAACCAGAATATTTAAAGAAAACAATGAAAGTGTAAAGTTTGTGCTGTGTAATATTTACTTTAAATATAAAAACTAGATCATTTTTAGATTTGTAGCTATGGTTCCATTATTTTTTGTCTGGTCTAATTGTATGCCTGATGATCTTCACTACTAGACATTTTGCATAAAAAATCGCATGTTGCCTGATGATGCTTTCCTTCTCCAGTAAGAGTTCATCTTATTTTTTGATAGGTGGCCTGGGTTGGGGGATATCACCTTAATGCAGTGAGAGACTGACCTGACTTGAGCTTGTCTTGTCAGCTTTGTAAGGATCAGTTTACTTCTGTTTCACTCCATGACATTTCTACATGTCTATTGAGAGTTTTCTTCTAAACTATATTTTTAAGGATGTTTGTGTAGAAAATAGTTCTGGAAGGTAAATTTAGTTTATTTCTCCAGGCTTAAAAATCAATGGATGTTTTTATTTGCTTGTTTGTTTGTTTTTCTGCTTGGAATAATATTGACACTATTTCCCTTAAAGGCAAAAGTTAGGCAAATTTGCTATTAAATCCCGTATAAGACTGGCAGCATTCTAAGCTTAAGACCTCTCACTTGTGACACACACAGTTTTGTCTTCCTACACCTGATTTTATACTGCTCCTGTGTGACTTAAGGGGAAATAATCACCAAAGTTAATGTACCATCTGCTGTTCTATGAGTAATAAAGTTCTCATGTATTTTGCCAGCATTTGTGAAACTATAGCAGGCTTTCTTATCAGGTAAAATCTTAGTCCCTTCACATTTCTCGATATTCTTAAGGTTAAGTCTCATTAGGTCTCAAGGGGAAATTCTACATAGCTAGTAGAGGCCTTCCTCTTTGAAAGCCCTGAACTCCATTTTATTTTTCTACTTCTATTTTAGATACAGGAAGTGTATGTGCAGATTTGTTACTTGGGAATATTGCGTGATGCTGAGGTTTGGAGTATGAATCCCACACCTACTTAGTGAGCATAGTACTGATTTGCATTTATATTTAGTAAAAAATTTACATTTTATTAATATTAATTAAATTTTAGCCAGCCCCTCCCTCCACCATTTGGTAGTCCATAATGTCTATTGTTTACACATTTATGTTCATTCATATATGTTCCATGTTTAGCTCCCCCTTACAACATGCAGTATTTGGTTTTCCATTCCTACATTAAATTGCTCAGGATGATGGCCCCCAGCTTCATCCAGGCTGTTGCAAAGGATGTGATTTTATTCATTTTTATGACTGTTTAGTAACCCATGGAGTATACATACAACATTTTCCTTATTTAATCTTCCTTTTATGGGCACTTGGGTTGATTTCATGTCTTTGTTACTGTGAATAGTGCAGCAATGAACATAGAAGAGCATGTGTTTTTTGGGAGAATAATTTATTTTCTTTTGGTTATATACACAGATATGAGATTGCTGGGTCAAATGGTAGCTCTGTTTTAAGGTATTTGAGAAATCTCCGGAATGCTTTTCACAGTGGCTGGACTAATTTACATTACCACCAACAGTGGATAAGTGCTGAACTTCAATTTTTATTTTCTCAGCAATGTGAGACTGCAAAAATTCTGGCCTGCTTTTTATTGACTTTCTGTTTAGGTTCTTAATGTCTGGCTCTCAGCACATTAAGAAATCACCTAATGCTTTGAGGGGAAAAACTTGCTGAGAAAGGTTCCTCTCTTCTCTCTGATCTTGTCCCCTCAAGTCCTGTTAACTGAAAATGTCTAAAACCTAACTTTTGACATCAGCACTATGACCTTTCCCTAAATTTTATTAGCTTCTCCATGTTTTAAATGTAATATTCTCTCTGAGTTTCTAGACATATAACTTACTCAAAATTAAGCACAGTCCATGAGGGAAAAGGTTCTCAGAGAATTTTGATTCACATTTATACTTCCTTTGCATTAGGCTTTCAAGTCCTGGTTGCCTCAGTAGTTCTTAGGTGCCCTCAAAATAAGCACTTTCCTGCTTGCCTGCCTTTCTTAGTTCCTTGGTTCCTTTGTTCGTTCTTTCCCTCCTTCTTCATTTCCCTCCTTTCTTCTCTCCTCTTTCTTTCTTCTTGCTTTTCTAGTTCTTACCAGCAATAAAGTTCTGCCAAAAGCTACTCTACTCTAGCCAGTCATACAATATTTACTTTATACGTTATATATATTTAAAGATATATATAATATTAAATTAACTTTTGGGGCATTTTAGTAAAAGTGTCTCTGAAAGCTAATTTTCTCTCTTTCAATAGTGTGGCAGAATTTAAAATCAACAACAGACTGTTTCCATTTCATATATCTTTTGCAAAACATGTGAAGCAATATTTTGTAGACTATAAAATTGTACAAATATGAAATTCTATAAAATTTTACTCTACAAAATAGCCCCATTTCTAATAACAATTTGATCTTGCCAAATCACCTCAATCAAGTATTGTAACTCTTAGATTCAGATTTATGAATAGATCAGGGCTTAGTTAAATTCAGCATTTTCCAGTTTATTGTTTTTCTTATATTCTTTCGAAATTGACAGGTATTGTGGCATATATGTATTATGGACATAATACAATATGCCACAGGTACTGTGGCAGATGTGTATTATAGGTAGTGATTACTGTGTCTCTTCTTTTAATGTAAACAACCCATGGTGGTAAATCTGAAGAGTTAAATGCTCTATCCCTATTGACTCAGCTTCCAATCTCAGCGATTGCTGCTACTACTGGTCTCTGAGTCAGATATTTACTGTTGATCAGCTCCCACTTTGCCCATCTACTTTACATTCTTAAGTCTAGGGCTTCGTCACCTTTTGCTGCTAACACTCCCTGGCAAGAATCTATCTCTCAATTCTGAGTAGTATTTTATGCTTCATTTGGTTATTTATAAATTTTTATATGCTCCCTACCCTGTAGAAGCAGAAAAATATTTGGAGGCATAGGATGAGTTTGGGTTTCTCTCTTCATTATAATATTGTAGTAATGATATTTGGTATGGTTAACTAACTGGAAACTGCCTTTTGCCAGAAATTCAAATCAATAATAGGAAATATCTCCTCTCACATTTCCAGAATTATCTAGGGGTTTGTATTAATTCTCTTTGGTTTGTTTTCTAAAAGGAGGATAGTCAGCAGGGACTTGTACTTAGTCTCATTTTTCAGTCACAATAAATCACAGAATAACTTCTTGGTTGGGCACTGCATGATAAAACAAATGTTTATGCCTTATTTATTTCTTATACTCTCTCTCTTGTGACCGTATATACTATGATATAAGCTTATGTGTCAGTGCACTCAAGCGTTGATCAGAATATACTGGGCCAAGTTTTAAATTTCTGAAGCACTATGCAAATAAAAATGTTTTTGATTTAAATCTATAGTCTCTGGCATGAGTTTTAAAATAATCCCAACATTTAATTAACTTCTTTTTGAGGGACGATACCTTCCCTCTCTCAAAACAATAAATGGTAGTCTGACTTGATAGTCAACTGTGGTTGACTCCAATAAGAGGGCTCAGAAGATAAACCATTCAAAATGTCCACCAGAATTGTGTTGGTGAGATGGATAATAATGTTGCAAGGAAGATTGGCGGTTTCCTCTATAGGTCCTGGCTGATGGTAGGTAAGGCAATGAAGAGCTAGGCTCATTAATATTGATGGAGATGCCAGGGCTTTAAATTAAGAAGTGGCAAGTAGTAATGCTTAATCATCAAAGCCAGGAGGTCAAAATTACTATATCCAAATGGACAGCCAAAAGAATTTGATCTACAGTAATTTGTGGAGTTGGTTAACAAAGCATAATGTTCTAAGGTAAAAAAAGAGAAAAGGAAGCAACAGAGTCCTGGGATGATGGAGGAGTAGGAATTACCAGGAATCTGTATAACAACTTACAAAATAATTGCAGTGGCAGTTTTGGACCTGAGGATTCTATTGATGCTTCGCCAATTCTAGGGGAACGTTTGGTTAGAAAATTGTGGTTAAGGGAGTCAATTTCAGCTCTTAAAGCTGCTCTGCACATGTTCCTGGACCAGCTTGCATAGCTTGCTGGAGCCGCAGTAGGCAGTAATGACTCTGTTCTCCTCAGATTAGGGATCTGCGCTCTGATCATTGACTGCTGCCTCTGTCTAAAGAGGTGTAGATATAGAGATGGGAAACTACTGTAATATGAATGCTGCCTGTTCTCTACTCTATGATGTGAAGATATTGCTGAAAATGTCAAAAACATCTGTTGATACCCCATCCATAACCATTAGAAGAAAAACAGGAAGTGTTTGTGTTTATCTATAGCATAGAAAGTAAAACTGTTGGAAAGACTGGGCAGTGAGGTAAGTATGAAACATCACACAAAAGAGCACGATGTTGGAATGACCACCATATATGACTTGAAGAAAACAGAAAAACAAACTGTCAAAGTTTTATGCTGAAATGATAAACAGGAGTTAATGGAAATTTAAAAATTGCATAAAGTTAAAAAAATCTTGATTATATATTGAAAAAGTGAATCCATTTATGTTGCAGGGAGTACATGCCACTTAATCACATGCTGATCATGAAGCAAGCAAAGCAACAAATAGTGGACTGAAATTGCAGGGAATTGTGAATATTCAACAGGCTAGTTGTAGAAACGTATCAGAAGACTTGACATTAAATTTTTAACGTTTCATGACAATAAAGAATCTACTAATTATGAAGCACCAGAAAATATTATTGATGAGTTTGCTAAGGTTATTCTTGATAAACATCTGATACCAGAACAAGCAAATAATGCTGATAAAACGTCACTGTTTTGATATTATTGCCCCAGAAATGTACTAACTATGGTTGATGAGAAAACCCCTACAGGCATTAAGAATGCTATGAACGGGAATGTGCATGCTGAGATGTACTAATGCAACAAGCACGCATAAGTGTAACTTTGCTGTGATAGGCAAAAGCTGACATCTTCAGTGCATGCTGAGATGTA
>NW_016107376.1:12130107-12168640 GCF_001604975.1 Cebus imitator
GCACGCATAAGTGTAACTTTGCTGTGATAGGCAAAAGCTGACATCTTCACTGTTTTCAAGACGTAAATTTATTTGCCAGTAATTATTATAACAAACTGATGTGGATCATTATGCACATTTTTTCTGATGGGCTTCACAAACACTTTGTGATTTTTTTCAGAGAAGCCAGACTGGATGACAACGGCAAGGTTTTGTTATTTCTTATCTGTTCTACTCATCAGCTGGCAAAAATTCTTCTTAAAAATAATGTTCATTCCATACACTTTCCCTCAAATATGACTTTATTAAGTCAGCTATGTGTTCATACAATTCTCCCTCTCCTTCCTTTTCTGTTCTCATACTCACATCCTCAGGTAGTCAGGAAGTCTAGACTGCATTACATTCCAAATATGATTGTCAGTTGCTTATCACACTATTGACATGACCACCAACTGTACCTTGCCTCATCAAATTCCATTTGCAATAAACTTCAAATACAACATAAGCCTGGGATAATGGCATGTGTTTGTAGTCCGAGCTACTCAGGAGGCTGAGGTGGATGTTGAACCTAAGAGTTCAAGTTACCATTAAGAGACCAACCTGGGCAATACAGTGAGGCCCTATCTCTTAATAAATATTAAAAGTACCTGTATAGTGCAATACAAGATCTTAAATATAATTTGAATAAATTTGACAAGTGAATATATCCTTGCATTCAAAACCCTCATAAATGCCAGAAAGCATTGTCTTACTTTTTTTTCTATAAGTTGTACTTTTTTTAAAACACTAAAAAGGATGAATTGTGATATAATCACACAATAGAATGTTACACAGAGATAAATATGAATAAACTAGTTGTTATAGACAAGTTTTAGGTGTACAGGATTGAGTGAAAAAGGTGATTCCCAAAACACTTTATTCAGCACTTTTTATAAATAACCAAAGTGACTAAAATTAAACATACAATATGTTATACATTTATACATGATAGGTTAAGTAACTTGTCCAGGTTCACAAATTCAGTACTGGGGTCAAGGACATAATCAACTCCAGTACTCAATATCCCTCTAACTCTGTAGGATGAATTTCTGTTTGGTGCCAGGAAAAACTCTGCTAAAGAATGGATATTTTCCACTTAACTTCTTTAATTTTCCTCTAAACTTTTTCATTTAAGTCTTTAGACAATTATGAATTAACTTCTGTAGGTGGAGTGAGGGAAACATCAAAATTAATTCTTTTCTATTTTTTCTTTTTCGAGACCGAGTCTCGCTCTGTCACCCAGGCTGGAGTGCAGTGGTGCGATCTTGGCTCACTGAAACCTCCACCTCCTGGGTTCAAGCAATTCTCCTGCCTCAGCCTCCTGAGTAGCTGGGATTACAGGTGTATGCTACCATGCCTGGCTAATTTTTTGTATTTTTAGTGGAGATGGGGTTTCACCATGTTAGTCAGGCTGGTCTGGAACTCCTGACCTTCTGATCAGCCCTCCTTGGCCTCCCAAAGTGCTGGCATTACAGGCATGAGCCACTGCGCCCAGCCAAACTTCTTTTCTCTCCTCACATATTTACCTAATTTCTTGTAAGAATTTCCTTTCTGAATTATAATACTATGATAGCTTGTTGAAAATCAATTGAGCAAATAAATACAAGTTTAGTTCTGAGCTTTCTAACTTGCTCCACTGATATTATTGTCTTTCCAAAGGGCAAAAGCATGCAATCTTTATTAATAAAACATTATAGAAAGTCAGAAAATCAATGAGTCTTCCACAATTTTTTCTTTCTTTCAAGGTTGTTTTAAGATTGTCCTTATCCTTTGGACTTTTGTAATATTGAATCAACTAATACATTTCTACCAAAAAAAAGTCTGTTAAGATTTTGACTGGAATTGTTTTGAACATGTAGATCAATTTGGGGAAATCTAGCATCTTAACAATGTTGAGTCTTTGAATCTATGACTATACTGTATCTTTAAGATATTCTTTATTTTATCATTTATTTGAGGTTTATTATGTAGCGATCTTAAACATTTCTTAAACTGTTTTTGTTAAATTTATTCCTAAGAACTATAATTTTTATGCTATATAAATGCTATTTTAAAATTTTATTATCTACTTCTTTGGTTATATAAAGTCACAATTGATAATACATTCTGATCCTATAACCTGAAATATTCCTGATCCCCTAGTATGACTAGTTATAGAAGTCATCTTCTAAATTCTTTGGACTTTTTAGTGTAAATAATTATATAGTATTTTAACAATGAGAGTGTTACATTTCCCTTTCCAATCTTTATGCCCTTTATTTTATTTTCTTGTTGTATGGCACTGGCTATGAGCTGTAGTGAATGCCTAAAAGAATGTGTGAGAGTGCACATTCTTTGCATCTATCTTATTTTGGAGAAAGAGAAAAAGTATTCAATAGTTTAATCATTCAATATTTCCTATGATTATAAGAAAATGTTCTAAACCTGATAGAAGGTGTTTATTGGAACAGTTGACAGTTTCAGTAAACACTCATTAACCTGAAGCAATTACTTTAGTACTTGAAGTAATTCCACTGGCAATACTTCTCTCATCTTTTGTTTACCTGAAAATTTCCTGAATTTACATTTCTTTTGTTTTTGTGATTTCTATTGTTATAATTTCTTTTAAATTTTGTCTTCAATTCTGTGGTTCATGAGAGTGGCCATAAGCCAAGAAAGCCATTCTGTATGAGAACCCTGATTGTGAGAAAGTTAGGATTGTGTGGGAGCAGTAGGAAAGAATAGAAAAATAAAAACAGAATAAATGAAAACGAAACAGAAGAAATGTATTACTTACATGTCCTAGACAGGTTATGGGGTTGAGAGGATGCCGAAGGGACTTTTGAAGGCAGCAAGAAGCTCAACCAGCAGACTCTGTGTGTGTGTGTGTGTGTGTGTGTGTGTGTGTGTGTGTGTGTGTGTTAGACAGAAAAAAAGAGAGAGACAGAGAGAGAAAAGGAATACAACCAGTGGAACTACACCTTTATTAATGTCCATGGGTGTTACCCTTTAGGGTTTATCTCTGAAGCTGTCAATTGGCTAGTTTAAAGAAAACACATGAAGAGAGGAACTTATTTACATTGCTTTGGTCAACTCTAAGTCATGGGGATATGTTGGGGTTTAAGTTAGTGAGATGAGGAATAAGTTGGCTATATCACAAACCACCACACAGAGAAGGGAAGTTTTAACTAGGGAAAAGGTGATGTGGTATGATTGAGTTTCAACAATTTATGTATTTCCCCAAATTACTGATTAACACTAGTGATCTCTTTATCTAATAAGCTCTAAAGCTTCAATCTGCATCTTGAGAATAATTTCTTTGAACAGGTCTGGGTTCCCTCTGCCAGTGATAGTCATCAAAATATTTTTTGTCCTTCTTTCCTTTATTAACTTTTCTGTCTTCTAATGTTCTCAACAGCACTGCACTGTCTAGACACAAAGCCCTTACTAACTCAGGTAAACTAGCTTGCTTACTTAAGTTTAATAGAAGTCACATCTTGGGCTTGTTATAGTGGTGAATCGGTCTTTCACTACATTGCATGCTGTGGTAAAGGCTTCAACCCAAACTTTTTAATCATAGCAGAGAAGGATAGCTGGTATTCCCCAACTATGAGTTCTGAGTTAGCAGAAAAGCATGGCCAGAGACCAAAGACTGCCTGTTAATTGCTGTTACCTTTTCAGTGGAGTAGTAAATGCAGTTTAAATGCCCTGCAATTGAAGGGTCAGGATACCCTGACCCTTCCATTAATGGACTCCGTTAATGGACTCTAATGGCTGGGTCTGCTAGACTTTTGTGCACTGAGATGATGGAACACTGCACTTTCTCCTGCCACCATCTATTATTTTTTTCTTCTTTATTTAGTCCCTCTGGCCTTGTGTGTGGGCTTCCTGGCTACTCATTGTTATTTGGTTGATACCCTCAAACTTTTGTTTCTATATTGAAATAAACTTTTATGTTCTTCTCAGAAACGCAAAGAAAAATGATGTATATTTAGTTAAATGCCTCATATCTCTTATCCCCAATCTAATAAAATATTGATGTTACATGACAAAGTAGATGGCATCATAGCACAGAGAAATAATGTGCTATGCAATATTTCGAACAATCAAAGTAACGAACTTACTCTTAAAAACCAAAAAGCACCCAAGAACATTACAGGGTACCTACTCCATACATCAAGTTAATCCCCAAGGTGGTCGTTGCCATTGTTTAAGAGAAAGTGCTTCAAACATAATTGCTTTTTCTATGAGAGAATAATTTATGATACCTGGCAGTCTGTGATATCCATTAAATTTTATGTTGTTGACTACGATTTTATCACATTTTGAAAGAATGTTTGTCCTGAACCTAGAACGCAGTTTTTCCTTTTAATGGTCATTTTTGCTTGAAATGTTGGTCATCAATTTCTTTAAAAAGAATGATTGTTTCATATTCCTTTGGCACACCATAAAGCTTAATAGTAACTGAAATGTCAAGAATATTAAAAAACTACTTCATACTTGCTTCAGCTGTAGAATTAGCTATTTATTTAATTATGATCAGTCATGAAATTCTCCACGTTTCTAATATAAAGTCTTGAAGGAATAGCAGAGTGAACAGCTTTTGCTCTTACAGAGCAAAAGACTGTAGATGAACATGAGATCTACCTACACAAAGAAGTGTGATTTAATCCACCAAATGTTAGCACAGGTAGGGCCCAATTTTGTTTTTACTGCGAAATGCCTATGCATAAAAAAAAAGAGTTGTAATAATATTTTTTATTGTTTTCCTATTTATACATGTTTTATGGCAGAAGAAGATGTAAAAATTAGTGAACGGGCACTGCAAACCAAAGTACTTGCATGTAGGAAAATTTTGAATAACTAAAACAGGAAATGTGAATGTGTTCATTAAAAAAAATTCAATGACATAATATCAGTAGATTCTATATAAAAGTGTTATGTACAAGAATTTAGGTTATGAGAGTAAAATTTAACATTTTACGCATTCAGAGACTTTATCCTGAAAGATTGGCAACAAAAAGAAAAAACAATTAACATTTTAAAAATATATTTTTAAGTATTTTCTAACTCATAAAATAAGACAGAATTTATACATTTTATGGATCTGGAAATAATTTTTGTTATATACTTTAAGAATTTTTTCAATAAAAATTATACAGAATGCGAGTTGTTTTGGAAAAGGATATATATTTATTTGTACAGAGATTATATCTCAATAAATGATTTATCTCAATAAAATCTTATTTACCTTTTTATTTTTCTTTCTTTTTTTCTTTTCCTTTTTCTTTTCCTTTCTTTCTTTTGTTTTTTTCGATGTAGTCTTGCTCTGTCTCCCAGGCCAGAATGTGGTGGAAGGATCTTCGCTCACTGCAACCTCTGCCTTCCAGGTTCAAGCGATTTTTGTGCCTTCACACCACACCTGGCCAATATATATACACACACACACACACACACACACACACACACACACACACACATATATATTTGTATTTTTAGAAGAGGTGAGGTTTCACCATGTTGGCCATGCTCATTTCAAATTCCTGGCCTCAAGTGATCTACCTGCCTTGGCCTCCCAAAAATTCTGGGATTACAGGCATATGCCACTGTGCCCTGCCAAAACTTTCTAACACTGAATATACATTTTAAAATATATTTATATAATCTCTGTATACTATTAGAAAAGTAATGTATTAAGAAATTGTTGGTTTCTTTTGCAGAATTTAATTTCAAATTCTGTGGTTTCACAATTTATAATTCTAATTCATGTTTAGCTGGTATACCATACATTTAGAAATCTATTTAATGAATAAATTACTGACATCTAACATATATAAGAACTTATGAATTTGTCATTGATTAAGATGATTAGATTTGCATAGCTAATTCCTTTCTCATTGTCATCCTTAAAGCTATGCATCATTATTCAGATTTACTGATGTGGAAATTGACACTTGCATTGATTAAGTAACCTATAGCAAGTATCTTGGTCCAAATAAGTTCTTTGATCTTCAATCCATCTTATGCAGTGGGAGAGGAAATAACAATACCTGTCCTACAGATTTTCATAAACATGTGGGGCCCCATCTAAGTTATCTTGTGCCTAGGACAAAAGAATTATTTAATCCAATTTTAATTATTTTTGGTAGATATTTAAATTCTGTCAATTCTCATTTTCCCTCTAAGTTTCCCATTGGCTAAGAGGAATCTTATGAAGAATACAAGCAAGTAAGACCAGTCATATGACACTGCTCTGAGCAATAAGCCTACAGATTTTCATAGGCTTATTGCCTACAAAATAAGCCATAAATCATCAACCCAATGATTTATAAATCATTTCTTAATGATTTATGACAGAAATGTCCTACCTTTTAGCTGGGCAAGCTCTGAGTTCATGGATTTTTCACTTTTCATTATAAACTAATAGATCTGTTGGATTTCATTTTCTCTCAGCTATTTTTTTTTTCAGTGGATTGGGTAATTTGTAACTCAAACTTTTGTCCTAATATTGCTGATCCCATCTGTGTACTTCTCTAGAATCTTATATCGACTTGCTCTCCCCACACTCCATTCCATTCCAAACTATCCAGTGCACATTTTTGCAATATTCCCAAAAGTCTACCTCTCCAGGTTAAACTACAATCAATTTTGGTTCCATACAGTACTGATGTGAGTCACAAGGCAGTCTACTCATTCATCTCAAGCATCATTTTAGGACATAGGATTTTTTTTTTAAGCAATAGGAAAAGCAAACATATTTAATATAGAATGTAGTAAATGACTTAATTAAAAAGTGGCACTATTTCCACATCTCATTCTTGGGCACAAGTGTCAACTCTTACCATTTACAGCTTAATTCTACAGAGACTTGAATGGGGTTAATTTAGAACATACACATATATGGATATGTGTATTTTTCAGAATATTTAAGCAGAGTACTTAGCAACACAAACCACCTAGACTCACATATAGTACCCTCAAATAGGAAAACCATTGCCCTTAACTGCCTTCCCTTATCTCCATGGGGATTAATTTTAAATTAATGAAGAATTATAATCTACTGCTCAGCCTTTATAATTCCCAAACTCTAAAGCATGTGTATATATGACCAAATGCTTTTGATCATTAACTTTCTGGAAGCAAAGCTGGTATTTAATTATATAGTGGGTTTAAAAGCCTCTGGATTAACTTGTACTGTTTCCTTTTGCATTGGATTATAGATGATCTGATTTATAGGGTGCATTTACTTAGAAGTTGTTTGGAGTTTTATTTTTCTCTTTTTTGCTTGATTTATTAACTTTCGAATTTTCTTAAAGTATTAGTTAAAGGACCCTGGATAAACAGATAATAATGTAAATAATCTAATTCAGTCTTTTGAGTCGTTAAAAGCTCAAGTCCACATTCAGCACCTGTGAACTGAAAAATACCAGTAAGTAAAACCATGTTATTTTAGCTTAACAATAAACTATTGTTTTTGTTATCTAAAATTTATGGAAAAATTATGATACTTCTCAAACTTTTTACAAACATCAAATTATACAAAACAAGGCTTTCAATCTAAAAATATCTTCTTTCTTCATTTTTTACATTTCTACCAAATTTATTTATTAAAATTTTATTTTTGAAAACTCTAAATTATTCTATTGCTTCAAATCCAGTTGTGCCATTGGTATAACACACAGACATTGTAGCATGATACATGATGTCTTTATATACTGATATTTCTTAATTTTTTTACATAGATTTTATTATTTGCTACAAACAATCCATGTCCTATTTTTCCTTTTCATAAATTTATTTACTAGTCTCCAAATCAACAACATTGTCTCATCCCTCCATGACTTTGTTTTTTTTTTAATACTGTATCTTCTTTTCATGAAGTGGACTGTCCTTTTTCCATAGTCAAAAACTTTTACTTTATTAAATATCCAACTAAAAGATCATTCCTTTGGAGCTTTTTCTGTTTCTTATCTCTAAGACTATTTATCCTTCTCTCTAGCCTCTTTATACAGATAATATTTGCATCTGTATTTTAATTTACAACATTTTCTGAAAAGCATAACATTATAGCACCAACATTAGAATCATTTGATTATGAGAAAATTACTAATTTGGGGACATCCCCTCAGAAACTACCCAAACGAAAAGTGGTGGCAGACAGTAACTGAATTGTAAATAAGCAAAATTGAGAACTACTGCCCTAGATGATGAACTTCTTAAAGGGAGAGTAATTGTTGGTCCTTTATTTTACTTCTAGAGGTAATAGGCTAGAGAAAATAGTACTTAGGTATATAATTCTCAAAATATCTTCATTAAAAGAATGGTATTACAGTACCAAAATAACAATGCCACTAAATCATTTTAGTGTTCTGCTAATAAAAACACATTCAGCAGTAAAGGTGGAATTCGTTCTTACTTATTAATTATAGTATTCATCCATGATTTCCACATCTATTTTTAGTTTTGAAAACCCTTTAAAACAAAAGTCACATTTTTGCAACGATGATTAGTTTTGTTTTTTTTTTTAATAGAAACAATTTGTTATTGACTGAAGTAGACTGCAAACTCTTTGGATATATTAAATCATGTCTTATCTCTCATTTGATGGAGCACAACTCTTACTGTGGTTAATCGCATTATAACCCACTTCTTTACCCCTTCACCATTTGTTTTTCTTTTCTGTATGGCCTCTCAGTTTCTTCCATTAAGGAATAGGGTGTTTTCCTGGCCCTTGGCTTTGAATGATATCATGTGACCTGTTTAGTCAATAAAATCAGGCTGAATTGTGTGCCAGTTTGAAGTCTGGGCTTTAAGAGGCCTGGTACATTCTCCCTGGTGTCTTGTGTTCCTTCCTCTTCCCTGAAAGTGATATGTTTCGACTAAGCCTTGGTTCCAGGTTGGAGAAGAAAGCTACCTGGTGCAGAGACAGGCTGCAGCAGGTGAGCCTCAGCCAGATCATCCATTAAAAAGAAATGTGAGCTAAATAAATACTTGTATGCTTGTGAGTTTTAGTAGAGCTGGTTATGTAAAAGTAGCTAACTGATATACATGTTTGAGACACTTTTTTTTCCATATTAAAACAAAGTCCATATAAAAATGAATGTATTTAAGGTTTTGAGTTTCTCACTGAACTTCAAGAGAATATATTCTCTTGTGTGTCTGTTTGTGTATACATACATATGTATACACACAACATATATATCGCGTTTCAAAGTCTTTTTTTTTTTAAAGGCATTTTATCTATCTTGAGTATCTCTGTCTAGATGTCCCTCTGTATAGAAAATTTTAAAGGTTTCCTTTTTATGCGTTATCGTAATCCTACAAAAAGCATTCCTGTCACATAGTTGCGCAGGTCACTGCTCAAGGTTATCATTGAATGAGTCAAATGAAACTAAAAAAGTGAGTTTGGGCTTCTAGCATTCATCCAGCTATATAAAGGAATAAAATTGAATTAAATCACAAGGATCTTTTGCTCGAAGTCACATGAATAAATCTATACACCATGTGGAATCCTCTGGGGATCCCATGTCTTGAGAGCTCTTTTACAAAGTGGAAGAGTCCTTTATAAGGAAAACAATGAAGACAAAAGAAGTTTAAATTTAAACTATTTTCCTTTTTCTTCATTAACAACTGATGTGGTATACTGATATGTGTTTACATGCATATTAACTGTCAACAAATAATCACTGCATATTTGATAACTTAATATCTAAAAAATAGGGAGAAGTAACATCACAGTAAAATATACTGAAATGTTACATTAAATAAAATAGTAATGGAAAAATAGAAATCAAAGCTAAAAAGGAATAGAACATTGTTATATGTTCAGTTTATTGTAGAGAGATAATGTATTTTATACCCTACATGATATATAATTGGAATTGGGATAGTTATATAATTAGGATGGCATGCTGCCTTCCATTATAATCCCCGCCCACTAGAGAGATGACAGATGGGTAATTTCAAGCTTTTATCTGCAGAGGGGGAATGGACTTACTGGTTCATCTGTCAGGTAAGCCACTTTGCAGCCATCTCCGAGTTCATTAAAGCTTTCCAATCTTAGAAGAAATATATTTTAATATGGAAAATAGGTTGTTTGGGGATATTTATGCTTCACCTCTCTCATTGCTTCAGCTGTCCTATGTCAAATTTCTGCTCAGAACTATTCTACAAAGTCAATGATAAATTTGGCAGTATTCTTGTAAATCTCAGAAACAAGATAATTGGACCTGAAACTTCAATCGTCTTTCTATATCTAAACATTTTCCTTTCCTCTAGGATGACCCTAAACAAAGTAAAAATTAGATAAATATTTTCAAATTCTCTTATTTCATTAACTTACAATAAGCCTTTCCTTTCCTAATATTATATGGTTGTTTGTACTGTAAGTTCAGAACTAACAAGCAAGACACCCATATTTATAATGTCATGGTCCTATTTTTCCAAGAATGCCTATTTTATTCAAATTAAAATGAAAGTATAATTAACTATAAAGGACTACATCTTATTTTTAATATTCTTCACATCTAAAGCACTGGGAAAATAGCAAATGACTTTAAGTACTTTCTTAGGGTTGAGCCAAATTTTATAAATATGATAATAAAGAGTAGAATGATATTTAGGTAGAATAAGGAGAAAGCTGCAACCTTCATATGCCAGCAAACCAGTCTATTCAGTTAGCAAATTAAATAAACCCTATAAAGATCCCTATGATTGTTTGTTTAAGGGAAATTAGTTATGGGTTATGCTTGTACACATCAGTTGTTAGTTAAGCAGTCTAGTTAGGTGAGAGAATCTTAGCAGGAACAATTTTATGTATATGCAAAAATAGCAAAGTATTATGCAAAATTTGTCAGTGAATAATCTTTTTAAGAAGTTTTTGGATGTAAGCTTGCTTTTTAATGTATCACAACTTTTAAACTTACTAGACAGTAATAAAATAATCTAGAGTTTAACTCTTTTTTTTTTTTTTTTTTTTTTTCTGAGATGGTCTCTCTCTATTGCCCAGGCTGAAGTCTAATGGCACAATCTTGGCTCACTGCAAACTCTGCCTCCTGGGTTTAAGTGATTCTCCTGCCTCAACCACCTTAGTAGATGGGATTATAGGCACGTGCCAAGATGCCTGGCTAACTTTTGTATTTTTAATAGAGACAGGATTTTACCATGTTGGTCAGGCTGATCCAGAACTCCTGACTTGAGGTTATCTGGCTGCCTCGGCTTCCCAAACTGCTGGGTTTACAGGTGTGATCCACTGCTCCCGACGGAGTTTAACTCCTAAATCTTAGGTATAATGAGTTTATGAGAAATCCAGTTTTTTGTTTTTGGTTTTTTTTTTCAGATCTAAAATATAGTATTTTTGTTAAGGTAACCTGGAAATCAAGAAGGCATCTACTGAGCTGAGAATTGTCTCATAAACATTTAAATCCTGATGATCAAAAATGATCATTACTTCCCAAGTTTTATAAATCACATAATTTATATTTCTATATTTAGTTATTCAATAGAGTTAAACTCAGTTGCTAGTATTTAAGGGTGTAAGAGTGTGTGTGTGTGTAAAATTTCACCCAGTAAATACTGCACTTCTAGCTTAGAAAATATAATAGCCATTTGTTTTCTTTCTCTCAGCTAAGACAACACATTTCCATTTAATTAAAGTCTCGAACATAGCCTGAGTTCACACTAGAATTTCAATGTTTGCTAACTAAATAAATGGATTTGCTGGCATTTAACATCAAAATAGTTTGTAGACTGACTTCTCTTTTTGCAAAAAAATCCATGTAATTTCAAAACCTTAATTCACATTTTTAAATGCAAAAGTGCTAACTAAAATAAAGGATCAAAATGAAATGATTAACGGTTTTATTTCTTCTTCATATTTTAGTTAAAAAGAAATAACGTGAGTTGTTTTCAGCTGCATTATAGCACTTTAAATTTGAAAATAACACAGAACTACACAAAACCAAAGCTGGAGATTTTATATTTTATAAAAAATATTTCAAACCCAGATTTTTAGTTTTCAATGTTTTAAATCTGTATTCATCATAACAACTATAACATTTGGATAGATGTAAGTTAGAAATAAAATTTTCTTAAAAAATTATAGCTTTGATTTCTATTATACTCATATTTATTGGCTAATTTCTGATTAATTAATAAAATTTATTTTTATTTTATTTCTTCAACTTTTAAGTTCTGGTGTGTGTGCAGGATGTGCAGGTTGTTACGTAGGTAAATGTGTGCCATGGTAGTTTGCTGCACAGATTAACTCATCACCAATCTATTAGGCCCAGGAACCATTAGCTATTCTTCCCAATGCTTTCCCTTCTCAACCCCTCCCAACAGACCCCAGTGTGTGTTATTTCCCTGGATGTGTCCATGTGTTCTTATTGTTCAGCTCCCACTTATAAGTGAGAACATATGGTGTTTGGTTTTCTATTCCTGCACTAATTTGCTGAGAATAACAGCTTCAGCCTCCATCCATGTTCATGCAAAAGCCACTATCTCATTCCTTTTTATGACTGCATTGTATTCCATGGTATATATGTACCACATTTTCTTTATTCAGTTTATCATTGATGAGCATTTGGGCTGGTTCCATATCTTTGCTATTGGGAACAGTGCTGCAGTGAACATACATGGAGATGTATCTTTATAACAGAATGATTTATATTTGAGTATATGCCCAGTAACAGGATTGTTGAGTCAGATGATATTTCTGCTTCCAGATCTTTGAGGAATTATCACACTGTCTTCCACAATGGTTGAATTAATTTACATTCCCAACAGTGTAAAAGTGTTCCATTTTCTCCCCAACCTTGCCAGCATTGATTGTTTCTTGACATTTTAATAATCACCATTCTGAGTGGCATGCGATGGTATCTCATTGTGTTTTTGATTTGCATTTCTCTAATGATGAGTAATGTTGAGCTTTTTTTGTATGTTTGTTGGCTGCATGAACATCTTCTTTTGAGAAGGGTATGTTCAAGTCCTTTGCTCACTTTTTAATGGAGTTGTTTGTTTTTTTTTCCTGTGAATATTACAATTTAAATATGGCAAGACAGAGAGCGCTCTTGATTAATTATGAAAAGAGCGAGTACAAATAAGAAACACTGAGCAACAAATTTAACCATAAAACAGAGGAAATAACTTCGTTTTTCAAATAAATTAGAAAGTGGAGATGGAACCAGAAACATTATTTCATGTTTCTGAATTTGATTTGACAAAGCTTCGCCTGAGTAATTATTGGCGAATAATCTTGTACATTTATGTGCAATTTAAAGAGATGGCATAAGTAAAGGGAGAACATCTTAGTTATGTAATATCTTTTAAAATCCATTCTGTCAAAGGATATACCCAATTTGGCTGCTGAAGTCTGGCTTGCGTCGACATGGTGGTTATCCTGAGTCTCTAGAAGGGCGAGCGCATTCGTGCTGGCATCGCCTGCTGCAGGTTTGAGACCCAGTGGGTGGCGGGTCTAGGCCCCATTGGCCGGAAGCCTGACCCTGACTCCCACTGGGAGCCGGAGGAACCAGAGCTGCAGGAGGTGGAGAGGTAACTGCTTTTCCCTGGCCCTCAGCTTGAAGCAGCACCTGGCTCCCCTGCGTCCCCTTGGCACTGGGGGTCCTGCCAGACAGCAGCCCTAGTTCCTTCTTACCCCTTGTCAGGGCCCAGCGCCAGGTGTTCGGCTACGCTGGGACCACTGGTTTCTTCACTAATGACGTATTTCATTGCCAGTTTAGAGAGTTCAGCATGGTTAAGGGTAGCTATTGTTTTAGGGGTTAGCTTTCTGGGTGTATAGAGCAGCCTTAAGGGGGCAACATGGCCCGGTTGTGATCAAAGAGAAGTGGGCTAAGCGCTCCATGACTTAGCCTGAGGCTCTTCAAACATCCATCCTGCTTCCATGCATGGCTTCTGCCATTGGTTCTCTCCCCCAGCACCCTGCAACGCTGGAAAAAAGCAATCCGATTCCAGAAAATTTGGAGGCACCCACCACAACGCACGACTAATTTTTTGTATTTTTAGTAGAGATGCTGCTTCACCATATTGGCCAGCCTGGTCTCAAACTCCTGACCTCAGGTGATCCACCCGTCTCGGCCTCCCAAAGTGCTGGGATTACAGTGTGAGCCACCGTGCCAGGCGCAGAAGTTTAAAAAGCAAGTTTGTACCCACATTGGAACAGAAGCTGAAGCAGGATTTTAAAAAAAGTCCTTAAGAAAGCTGGGCTTGCCTAGCTCCTGCAGCTTCAGGGCTCTGGGAACGCCTCGAAACTGCTCCCTGCGGGCCACTCTGTACCAGGATCTTTGCTTATGCCAGGGCATGAAGCCTCGTCCAAAGACCCGAAATAACAGCACCACTTTGAAAGCAATAGATTCAAATACTCACGGGGAAAATACACCAAGGAGATGGAAGGGAAGGAATGAAGGAATCCAGGGCCTGGAAGAGAGCTTTTGCAACCCTGGGTCATCAGGCAGAGCTGCAGAAGTACTCCAGTGATTGTGAGGGCACCAGAAGGACTGGCCATGGTGGGCTGCCAAGTGATCAGAAGCTGGCGGAGTTGAAGGCGAGGGAGCGGGTAACTTCGCAGCAAAGTAGCGCAGAGCGGGCAGGGGCTCTTTGACAGCAACGGCAACTTTCTGTACGGAATTTGAGTCGTGGCTTGGCTTGTGGAGATGCCTCGTGAAACACAGCTGGGCAAGGATTAATATATATGGAGCAGCCTGGAATTCCGTGTATGGATAAGCCAGCTTGGAACAGGAAGAAGTGATGAGCCTGGGATGTGGGTGGAAAGAGCTGCGTGGATAGATTCAAACTTCCTGTAGTAGTGCTCCCAGTCTGACCTCTGTAGATCTTCAGTACTCAACCCTTCTTACCTGGGCTCTCTGTATGTTGAAAACCAGTCTGTCTTGCATGTATTGTTACAATTTTCTGTGGTACTTGCAATATATATTTGAGCAGAAGTGAAAATTTTAACTTCTGACCTCATTTCCTTCTTTATCAATGAACACTAACAGTTCTGGGGAAACTTAGTCAATTGGCTTTCCTCACAAGCAAAATCAAGTAAAATGTAGCAAGAAAGAAAACATATTTAGGATTATTTTTATAAATAATTTTTATAAGTATTAGTTCTAAAATATAAATGTCTATTGTACAATAAAAATTATTACACTGTTTACTATTTTGTTATTAGCATATGTCATGGCATATAACCTAACATTAAATAGAAGTTTAAAGTATTTATGGGATTTTAAAAAGTTTTGGATCCATGAAAATATTTTAAAATTATTCTGTAATCATTTTTATCACAACTACAAAGAATCAAAACAAAATATTTCATGTGCTGAAACTAGTAAAAGATCAATTGAATCCCATAAGTTTCAGAAGATAAGGCCTAAATGTGGTACAGTTTGGAAGATATTGTCAGAGGAAATGGAAGAAGCTCACACCAGGCTTATCTGCTCTGTTTACAGTAAGGTATGGTGAAGAAGGAATGAAGGCAATTTCAAAGGATCAAAACTCATTCATTTAGGAGGAGTGCAGGCATGCAGTCAGAATACAAAATGGATATAGAATAAAAACTCTCAACCCATTTTACTCATCAGGAATATCAATTTTTAGAAATAGCAGTGGTTCATGTAGGTTAAAAAAGATGAAATAGGTATAAGAGCATATGATGCATATAAAAATTATTTACACATAAATACAAATACATATAAATATATTTACAGAAAATATATATATTATATATTGTATATATTTATACATAATATAGGGTGAAAATATACCTATATATTTTGTGTGCATATGTATGTATGTATAAATATAAAATGTATTTTCTTTAATTTGGCGTCTGCATCAGAAAAACAGGCTTCTGGAACATATTGAGACTCTGAAGTGAAGAGAGAGAAAATGCTTATTGAATTATAAACAAACAGCCTAGATATCACTTTAGCCATTAAGAACTAAATAAATTTACCTAGAAATATTGCACAATCTCATAGAAAAGTTTACCTTCTAACAGGGAAAATCGTATATTTACAATCTAGTGGGCTGTAAATGTGACAAAAATTTATATGAATTTATAGATAACATTTGGAAAACACTCTTAAAATTAGATACCCCTGGTTGGGTATCTAGTTCATCTTTGTTCTTATAGAATCAAATAAATTAACAGAAAATTTTCTACAGTTTTCCAGAGAACACCTGTGCCTTACAAAAACAGGGATATCATTTCATGAGCAACGTTTCTTAGTATATGAAAGACACAGATTGGCCAAGTAAAGTAAATCAATTTCTTATGACCGAGAAAAAATTTCAAATCACCACCACTTCTACAGTCCTAATAAGAAAAATGTAAGAACATAAGAGGGTTATATTTTTAAAATACAAATTCAGATAAAATTTGGGAAAGGTAAAACTATTGATATCATTGAACATCATGCAAGAAACAAAATAAAACAAATAATTTTTTAAACTATAAGGGATAGAATTTTGAAATGAATTGAATCAAAAAAGTACAAGAACACTTAAAAAGAAAAATAAAGTCATTGTACAACTTACAAACAAATTAATGATGGAAAATGTAAGGCTAGAAATTTTCTTACTTTAAATAATTATGGCATTAAAAAACCAGAAATTATAGATCTGCTATAATGAGATATAGTGAATGAAGATTCCCCAAATGGATAGTTTGGCTGTGACAGAAAAGCTAGTGAAGATGCCCAGAAATGTTTAGTTTGCCCATGATGGAGAATCTGTCTTACTGTAAACACGTGTGAAATCAAGATGATATGTAGAAATACTTGTTTAAAGGGATTTATGAGAAACCAACAGTGGAAACATTTGAGGGAGTGTTAGTGCTGACTGAATGGAATCACAAGCAGGTGCACATCATCTTTAGCACAGCATTTTTCCTGAAATCATTTATCAATTCCTACTGGGGTAAAGTAGGTATTGAAAGAATGTTGCAGTCACACTGTCCAGAGGAATACAAAAGCTGAACACTGGGTTAGTTAAAGTGGCTGGAAAAGGGAGAGCATGTGAAGAAAAGAGAAAATCATGGGAATGACCTAAAAATCTACATGCAGCCTCCATCTCCTTCAGGCAATTATCTGCTGCTAATTTTAACACTATCAGAATCGGACTCTAATAGTCCATTGTAATGTAGAAGGAGAAAGGCTAAAGAGCTGAGATAAGATGTCCAAAAGTACTCTGCTGAGAAGAGGTTGGAATTTAATGCCAGTGTGGAATGGTGTGGTAGATACCCTAGGATTTCAGTTGAGAATCCGGAACTCACAAAATAGAAGGGAAAACTGAAACACTAATAGTGACAAAGAATGAAAACCAGTGTTTTACAGGATTAAAGTACTCTGCTTCTGTTTTATATTACTGACAGAAGAAAACCTAACTTTCACAGGAGGAAGAAGACACAGTTCAGTGTTTATACAAAATCTAACTGTGATGGCTGATAGGCAATTTAAACAAAACAAAACTACAATAATAACAACATCAAAAGGCATCTAGAAAACAAAACCATGTGAGTAAAAACAGATAAAAATGTACTGTGGAAAAGAGGCACAGGAGTGATTTGAATTTGAGTACTATCAGATTGAAATTTTTAAAATAGATATGCTAATTATGTTCCAGCAAAGTAGCAAAATTTGAACCAAACTAAAAGAAAATGTGAGTGTTTCTAAAGATATTGATATGGTTTGGCTGCGTCCACAACCAAATCTCACCTTAAATTTTAATATTCCCCATGTGTCAGAGGCAGGGCCAGGTGGATATAATTAAATAATGGGAGCAGTTTCCCCATACTGTTCTCATAGTAGTAAATAAGTCGCAGGAGATTTGATGGATTTATACATGGAAGTTCCCCTGCACAAGCTCTCTTGCCTGCACCATGTGTGACTTTGCTTCTCATTCACCTTCCACCATGATTATGAGGCTTCCCCAGTCATGTGGAACTGTGAGTCAATTAAACCTCTTTCCTTTATAAATTATTCAGTCTCAGGTATGTCTTTTTTAGCAGTGTGAGAATGGACTAATACAGGTATATAATAAAAATTCTAAAATAGAAAATGCTATAATTAAAATTAAAAATTTAATTAATTATTAGACAAGAACCAATATTAGTAAACTGCAAGGCAGGTGAAGCCATTCGAGGAAAACAGAATGTAAGAAATACAGAAATGACAATCAAGTACACGTTAAGATGGTGTGAAAGTCTAATATACTTGTAATTAGAGTTTAAGAAGAAAGAAAAAAGATAAGTTAGAAATAATACTAGGAGAAATACTGCCTATTTTTTTTTCAAAATTTACAAAAGATTGAACTGTAGGATTTTTTTTTTTTAAATAAAAGGCTTGCAAAATGCAAGGAAAATCAATAAACAGAAATCCACAACTAGGCACATTATAGTAAAATTTTGGAAGAAAAAGAAAAATATTAATAAAGGCAGTCACATAAGGAAAATGCATTATCTTTAAAATAGCAACAATATGGGTAAGCTATTTCAAAGAAGAAATGTTGTAGGAAAATCCGGGTTCTTGTCACACAACCAAGAAAGATGAGGCTCACAGACACTTTGAAGGGTGAGAAGGGCAGGGTTTATTGGGGGAAAAAAAGGGAAACAAGGACTCCTAGCAAAGTGAGAGTCCTGCTAGCAGGTTTTTCTCCTCACAGATTGAATTCCGTTAGCACCCAGGATCAGGAGAGGCCAGGCTTCTTGCCCTTGCAAATGGCATAAACTTCTGTGGACTCACCTTCTTCTCCCAGTACACAGGCCAGCTGGAGATTCTCCAGGCACCTTCCCCCTTTATACTTGGCTGTCTCAGAAACCCAAAAATTACTAGAATACACATAAAATTGAAGGAAATTTTATGTTAAAGAACTCATGAAAGAATCGAAGTTCGAGAAGAAAATTATGCTCAAACATGAGAAATATAATACAAATACAGCAAAGGTAAAAATTTTTTTAAATAGTAATTACTTTGAAAGGTAACAAGAAAGCATGATTAGTAAACATATGGATAACAGATCCTGAACGTAGCCATCTATTTGGTTAAAACTTAAATCAGTAATCGACAGATACTGGATGTCTGAAAGCCACATTTAATGTGAATCTAATTTAATAGAGATAACCGAAATTTAACTTCCCTTTTCTTGGTATAAGATCTGATGGCAGACTGCCTTTAAATGTTTTAGATGTGTGTAGAACATATTTGTTAGGAACACATTTTACTTAAAATTACATTATTTCAAAAACCTGTGTTTGAGAACAAGTGCGCTACATGCTGTATGAGAGCAAACAGTTGGGGGACCATCAGTATGCCTGTTTAGGATTGGATTATTTATGGAGCGGTCCCTTGGTAGACAAATGCTCACAACTGAACTCAAACAGGGATAGAATGGACAATAGGATTGGTGTGACAAGTTAAAGCTCTGACCATTCCTGTGACTGAGTAAAAATCACTGTAAGAAGACTAAGAATTTTACTTTGTGAGGAGACACCTTCATTTATTCAGCAAATAGCCTCACCACTTGGTTGGTCTCTTTTTATTCAGAGTCAGTTGAACTCTAGAAGTGAGAGATTTCAGAGAAAACTAATCTGTGTCTGACAATTTAATGTGAGAATTGTAGGCACTTCTGGGAAATTTAATACTACAGAAGAGAATTTAAAAAACGGCTAGCCTTTCCTAGAAATACCACTTTGTTAAAAAAGAAAATGTTTTGAGTAGGCTATGAATGAATAAGTGACTGATTAGGAATATACACTGGGCAGTTTCTATAAAAAGCAGCTGAGCTCATGTCCTTTGCAGGGACATGGATGAAGCTGGAAATCATCATGCTCAGCGAACTGACACAAGAACAGAAAACCAAACACTGCATGTTTTCACTCATAGGTTGGTGTTGAACAATGAGAACACATGGACGTGGGGAGGGGAACATCACACACCGGGGCCTGCCCGGGACTGGGGGGCTAGGGGAGGGTAGCAGAGGAGTGGGCTAAGGGAGGGATAGCATTAGGAGAAATACCTAATGCAGATGTTGGGGTGATGGATGCAAGAATCCACCTTGGCAGGTGCATGCAAATGTATCTAACCTGAATGTTCTGCACATGTGCCCCAGAACTTGCATAATTATATATATGTTTATATATATATATGTGTGTATGTGTATATATATATATATATATACACATACACACATATATACATATGTATTTGCAATGCTTTTCTAATCATGAAAAACAAAATCAAAACAGCTTAATTCAAGAAACTGCTAGATCCTTACAGAAAAACAACTTAATAATTATACTAGATGCTAGCTTTGTCCAACTTCTTTGTTTCAAAGAGGACAGTAAGGTCCAAGGAGGTAAAATGATATTATGAAAAATTTCTACTATGGTTGTTAAAGGATCTAAGTTTATAATCAGGTAACACTAGATTTTATTATTCAGAGAGGTATATATAGTTGGGATTAGAAAAGAAAACAAGTAAATATTATTCCAAAATTCAGGATAGCAATTACCTCTGCATAATTCGAAGGAGGTTTTATTTGGTAGAACAAAACAAAACAAAAAACAATCCAGGAGCTTCTTAGGTTGTGGCAATTGTATGATCTTAGAGAGTGATCAGGTGGTGGTTCATTTTCTAATTGTTTATTACATTAGATATTTATAGTTCATGTACTTTTATTTTTGTATGTTATGATGTTTGACAACACATTGTAAAAAAATATTTGGGAGACATTATTATGATGTAATTTGGTGATCATTAGAGGTTTTTCTGCAGAGAGTAATAGTATGACATTTATATCTGGCTGTAGATTCCTGTAGCTGTAGCATGAGTAATGGCAGAAGTGGAGCCAAACAGGAAAATAAGTAGGCAATGATATAATGATAGCAGAATAATAGAGATTATATGAACATTTTTAAAAGATTTGAGGAATGAAATCTGTAGAGTAATGATTGATTCATTAGGTGAGTGAGGAAATGTGAAGAGTCAAGAAAATTGTGAGCAATCAGGCTTGATGTTGTGATGCTATTCCTCAGAAGAGAACAGGCTGAAAGCACTGTGGCAGGGGAAGGGAGTGATGAGTTTATTGTGATGTGAACTTGATTTGAAGTACCTGTGGTATTTCTTACATACTCAGGAAAGGGTTTGATGAATAGAACAAAGATTTTGGCCAAAAGATATTTGGGAAGTGCCTGTATGGCAATGAAAGTCAAAGAAAATAGATGAGATTGCCAAGAAAGATAAAATAATGAAAATATAAAATCAAGGGACCAAGTATAAGTTACCCTGAATATGGAAATTTAAAGAGTCTAAATGAAAATGAGATTGCAAAGTTTACTGATTAAAAGATAGGCAGAATTGTAAGGGGAATACCAGAGAAGAGTGATAACAATTAGGTATCACTTCACAGCACTGCCTCACTAAAATACAGATGCACGATGATACATGGAGGAGTGAATAGAGAGATTGGTTGATATATATTTATAATATCTGTTTATAGGGTTCTATGCATGTGCGGTTTTTTTAGTTTAAAATAATCTTCCGCACTTATTTTACACTATCAAATTCTGATTTACTGTAAACTCAGGCTTAATGTTACACACACCTGGAAATATTTTCTGATCCTACAAAGTGATATGCCTGACTCTCGTATTTTTTTTTATTTTTTCATATTTGTTCTTAACTCACTATACTATATCCAACAATAGCCCCATCCATTTCTTTTAATAAGAAAGCCTGCAGTGTTAGAGGAGGTATCTTCCTTATATCACTTAATTTAATATGAGAGGCACACACTACACATTCAATTTCCATAATTACTATTTTTTGAAATTTTTAAAGAAAAATATTGCTTTGGTAATAATGTTTGGGTCCCTCAAAATTTATATGTTTATGTATTTATATTTTATCAAATCAATTTACCATTAGTGCTCATGCTGCAAACATCTTTTTTTATTAATAAAACATGTTTTATTAATTTTTACTCATGCTGTCTTTTGACTCTTTATATTTTAGTTTTATGACTCATAAATTTGAATCAACTGGAATTTGACACAAGAGTAAAGTTTTGCTGCTTAGTTTAGTCCGTCCTTTAAGTATTTAATAAAACAGCATTTTCTTAGTGATTTGAAATGGTAACTTTGCTATATATTAATCTATTTATTTCCTTATACTTCAGCCTGTTTTGATTTTTCTTTTGCTTTCACAACTTTTACTTTTTTTTTACATTTTTAAAGATTTTAACGTATTTAATATTAATTAGTTAAAGTCTCCAAATGTCTGCTAACTAGTTTAAATTACATTACATGAAACACGTCAAATAATGCTCTCCTGAATAGACTTAAAATTTTTGAGCGACAATTTGATACTGTCTAATAAAATTATTTATAGTTTTGACTCTTCCAATCAATTCTACTTGGAGGACTTAAGAATGACGAAGTTCATTTGGAGAATTACCTACAATTTTACTAAACTTATGCCAAAAAAAAAAAAACAACAACAACACAGCAAACCACAAAGATTATACGTGAGAGTCCAGTGAACATTTTGACTCTTTTCCTTAAAAAAAAAAAAACCCAACAAACTAAAACAAACAAAATAAGAAAGTCTTCCCTGGGATAAGAAAAAGTTACCCTTGCATGATCTACAGATAACTTCATCTTCTCCTTCTTTTCATATAGGCTGGGCTGAATACTTGGTCTCCTCCTAATATTCAATGCCCCAAATCCGGTCTTATTATTTTTTGTTTGAAGATCACATTATTTACAAATTTATCAGCTAGATAGATAATAAAGTATTCCTTCATTCCAATGTGTTCTGTATAATTTTGACTACCAGCTCTGTTACATATAAACCATGTACAGCTTCACTGCATGCCTGTAAGATGTAGTTTTGCTTTTATATGGAAATGCTAGAAACTTTTTTTTTACCCGGGTTCTCCACTGAGAACACATTTATCCCATTAGAAACATACTAGTATAGCATTAATCAACCCCCATCTTTAGGATCTCATCTCCCCTCAAGCCCTCAGAGCAGCTCAGGTTCTGTTCCCGTTGAGCCCCATGTCACATGGTATTATGAACAATCAAAATTAGGGAATACTTGCATTTTACTCCTGGCCTCCTCCCTTACTTTTGATGTCAGCCTGTGTAAATTATGTAATTTCTGTGACTCAGTACAATCATTTCTAAAACAGAATAATTATAGTACCTACCTGATAACTATGTTTTAAGAAGCATATTAATGGTCTAAATAACTCAGAACTGTATTGTCACAGAATGAGCTATTATTGGACATTTAAAAAATATCTCCACATGGTGCAATGGTCAACCTAGGCAATTGTTTACATAAAATGCAATTACAATATAAATACATATTATAATTACCTAAATTGCCTATATAGTTTAAACATGTTTTACTATGTAAACATTTACAGTAATTTTAAATGCTTTATTTAGATAATATATGTGTCAGCCTCAAATTTGTTCAAATGCAATTGGGCTAAATTTTACTTTGTTAATTTCATAAGGGAAAAAGAGACTGTCACTTCATGAAATTGTATAAATGACAAATTTCAAATATTAGTGTTACTAACCTTATCAGTAAAACTCCAACTTTGACATATTTTTAAACATTTGAAATATACACTGTATAAATCAACTCAGGACAAGCAAAGTGACAGCGCCTGTGGAATTCACTACCTGTCTTCCCTTGGTAATGAGACTGACTGATAATTCTGTGCTCTAAGTAACTAAACTTTACTAATGTGAACCCAAGTCTGTAAATTGTGTTTTGTATGTTGCTGAGTGGTAAGCAAATTTGACTTCATGCAAATATCTTGAAATGGATTAGTTGATGGAAAAATGGCATCTGAATGCTAATAACATGCCTCTATATATAAACAGAATGAAAACTCCTTCAATCCATTGCAAAGTGTCAGCATTAATAAAGCAATGTCATGCTATACCTCCCCCATAGCTGGCATATATTGACATGAAAAATTATAGTGGTAGAAATACGGAACTTTTCAGATATAAATAATCTCACTGATTTATGAAATTTTTATCAGGAACTGATAAGAGAAGGGAAATATCACTGCAAAGAATTTTACTCCTATTTATTGACAATGGAATTTATGATAAAAATGAAAAAATAAATTTTTAGTATATAATTTTGGATATCCTATTTATTAAATAATAACCTATTAGTCTGAAGAAAAAGAATTCTGATTTAGAGGGCATGGATTTGGAGATAATAAATAGATGTGTATACCATCTCTTAAACATCTGAAGAGTTTTTTAAAATCTGGCACGTATGCTTTGAACATTTTGTAGCATAACTGATGAAGGCTTTTGGAATAGGGCTGACACTTCTTGAGGGTCGACATTCAGTAACATCTTCTGACTTTCTATCATAGTTCCTTTCTCAGAAGAGTTACTAAATAAGATATTATAGTTTCATGTTTATTGAATTCCCAAATATGCCTTTATTTTATAAGCCAAATGATTCAACTTTAATTAAATCTATTTTAAACAAACTCGCATATTTAACACATATGCAAGTATGTACATGCCTCTGCATATAGGTAAAATAATTCTACAAAAAGGATTATAAAAGGCCAACCTAGATCATTTCACAATGTATTTGTATATCAAAACAAGTTCAATTCTTTCAATATTTACAATTTTTATCAATTACACCACAATAAACCTGAAAAAAAAAAAAAAGAAAAATGAGTCAACCTAATAGGTGATCTTTCAAGGAATTCAGACAATTGCAATCCTATGTGCAAATACATCTATTTAAAGTTTTTAAAGAAAAATCTGTAGCTATAAGAAATGTTTTAAATATGTGCTAAGTTATCTTTCTTTGTATTGATTTGGACTTCATTTACCACAGTCATCTGCTCCAGTGTCTAGTCTCCCATTTTAGATACCTATTGATATCTACATGCATTAATTTAAATAAACTTAGTATCTGCCTGAAAGATATATACAGTCTCATAAAACAAAATTACCCTAGGGAATAAAAGAGAGAGTCGGTGTGATAAATTATCTTTAACCACAAAATCTTACGCTCACTTGGTCTGCCTGAGTGCTTTAAAATTCTAAGTGTAAATTTAGCCCATATTTTCATACCTATTACAGAGAACTAAGATTGAACATGATGTTGTAGGAGCATTGCTTCTTCCAAATATGTGCAGGCATGGCCAAGGGAAGAAAGAAAACAGCTTTATCAAGACAATAATTATAAACGATAAATTATATTAACATAAAGTGAATGCTATCAAGAACATTGGACTAAAATTCTTCCACAATACACATATGTAGATTGTCTTCTGCTAATACTTTAATTTCAGAGATAGTGCTAGTTTCCTATACATTGTATTGTGCTCTATTATGTTGTTACGGGAATTGTAATTGCTAGCTTAGGTGAAGTGATAATCATGGAAACAAATGATGATCCTAAGCAATTCTAAACCTATTACAACCAAGTCATTTGAAGTAAACTCTGACAATGAGATTAAATTCCTCTCAGACCTGGGTTAAGACCAAAGGCAAAGAAAGGCAATTGAAAGTGTACCTATTTTATCACTGGATGTGGATAAATTACTTCTTATAAGAAAGACTTTCACCATGGTAGAAGAAGGTTTTGTTATTTTGCTAACATACTTGTACAGAAATTCAATTACTATTTTCGTTTACTTAAAATTCTGGAAATTTTTCTAACATTTGGTTAAAGCTTAAAATTCAACAAAAATATAAAGGACATACCTGAGACTGGGCAATTTAAAAAAGAAAGTGGTAGCTGATTTAATCTACACGATAGTAAAGCAAACAGATATGTGTGTACAGGCACATGTCTATTATGTGATCAGTTATCTTCCCATGCATAGAAATAACATATTTTATGAGGTCCTCACCAAATTAAAAAATATGTATATATTCATTTATACATCTTGCTAAATGTGCTGTATTCACAAAGTTCACACAGGTACATGCCCAACCTCTGAGATTTTATCTCTGCTTAAGGGACCAAATGACCCCAAACAGTCCTTCATTAATCTGCCAAGATATCTGAATATAAATAGGTATCCTAATTGTAGATATATTATTCCAAACAACAACAAAAATTATATATATTTTTCTTTATAAGATTTAAAATATTGTCAATGTGAAGAGTACAAAAATAATATGTCAAGTTATTTATTTGCTTTAATGGAGCTAAGAATTTAGTAAGAGAGAGTCCATAGGCATACATATGAACATACAATGTACAGATATTAAAGATGAGATTTGAGTACCAGTAATGTGCCAGTAGCTGTGTTAAGCATCAAACATTATGATATTTTGCAGAAGAAGAAAATGAAGCTCCTAAATATTGAATAATCTGATGGAAGTCAAACAGCTATACAAGAAAAGATCAGACTCAAAGTCAGTTAGATAATTCTGTTTTTATTTTTTTTAACCAGTCTCTTCCATCTATGAGACATTTCAGATAAGAAGTATATACTGAGGGTTACCAAATTCTATAAACAACATGCTATTTGTGGCAAATAGGAGTCTGTGGCACATTCTTGGAAGTACACATTGTGAAAACGGAAGCTACAGACAGTGGAATGGGCAGTCCTAAACAAAGGTAATTTAGTGAATGGTGGTACCAATTTCAAACAAGAATTTGTGGGTTCAGAAAACACAGTGCCCAATTTTAGGTAATTTGAATTAATTAATAACTAATAACCCACCCAAATATTATGAAAGTTATTAGGAAAAAGATGATATTTTTAAGAGAAAAATGTTGTATAGAAGTAAATTCATTGAGCCTTATTTCAATTAAGTAAATTACGATTAAATGGTATCTATGGAGCTCACTGAGAATGAAAAAATATTTTAAATCCTTACAGAGCTTATATTCTCTAACCGGGTAATTTTATCTAAAGCTAAACGTTACCAGACGTTTTTGCAACTAAGAGGTAAGGTATTCTCAAAAATTAATAGCACTCTCTAGGAAATATGATTACACATTTTACTTTTGATAAATGTAAAACTTTCAGGTCATTGCACAATTTTCAGTTACTTTTTTCACAAGTCACTGACATATTTGTACAAATGGCTTGGCTTAATTGTGGAAAGATTGAATAATTTGACTAAAAGATTGTACTGTATTCTGTGAGTGATGAAACTGGGGAAAATATGTTTAATTTGTACTTTTGGTAATATAAATTTTTCAGCAGTATATGAGATGATGCTTGAGAAGTTTTATTTAAAATATTTAAATCTACAGAAAACATCTTTATTTAGATGTGATTCATTGCAAATTTAAAATAATGTAAATTATCAACCATAGATTTCCTAGGTCACTAAAGAATATGAAGAGAGGCTAGATGTCCTAAGATCTGCAATCTGGTGATATTTTCACTGGAGCTACTTGACAAGTTTGAACCCAGTGATGTTGATATGGTTTGGCTATGTCCCCACCCAAATTCCATCTTGAATTTTAATTCCCACAATTCTCACATGTCATAGAAGGAACCTGGTGGGAGGTGATTGGATTATGGGTGTGGGTCTTTCCTTTGCTGTTCTCAGAATAGGAAATGAGTCTCATGGGATTTGATGGTTTTAAAAAGAGGAGTTTCCTGGCACAAGCTTTCTCTCTCTTTACCTGCTGCTATCCACATAAGATGTGACATGCTCCTTCTTGCTTTGCACCATGATTGTGAGGCTTCCCTAGATATGTAGAACCATAAGTCCAATTAAGCCACTTTCTTTGTAAATTGCCCAGTCTCAAGTATGTCCTTATTGGCAGCATGAGAACAGACTATTGCAGATATTTATCATGATTTTCTCTAAAGTCAACAAACCATCATGATACTTTGAGTTCCATTCCTTCTCCAATGATGATAACACCCTAGTCACTAAAAGAAGTATTATAATAGATGTAAGTATAGTCATCCATTGCACTGGCAGAATATTTGGCTGGTTTTCTTTTGAGAGACTAATGGTTTTAGTTTGATGAGCAAAAAGTAATATTTGTGGATGTTGAATCATAGTCTCTGGAATAGAAGGAGAAAGAGAAGAAGGGCTAGGAATGTTCAATTTTAGAACTTACTAACTCCGGCTCTTCTTGTTCACTCTCAACTTTTTTATTTTTCCTCAAATACCTCAGCATTCACTATTTCCTCTGCATAAAATACTCTTCTGCTTGAATCTTTTCACTTTATCAGAGAGAATAACCAAAAATTTGTCTCCTGACAGTAGATACATTATTTTGTCTATAGACTGTCTTCTCTACAAATACCTGAAATTAGGTAATATATATATGGAGGTTACCATGTACTAGGCATTTTCTAAGCATTTTATTTAGAATAACGAATTCAACCATATGAGGGCTGTTCAACTATCCTCATATTACAAGTGATATAACTAAGCTAAAAAGAGATTAAGTTGCCGAAAGTTATAAATCTAAAAGTTATAGATGATCTGAGGCTTGAACACAGGCAAGTGACTCCAGAATCTATGATCTCAACCACTATGATTTGTTGTCTTATGTAAGTGCTATGAGTATAGGAATTTGGTTTATTTTATTTGATACTGTATTCTCAGCAATCAGAAAGTGCCTTCATATGATAAGTGACAGATATTTTCAGAATGCGTAAAGTAATTAGAATGTTATCATGCACTAGGAAAAATGCAGAGGCAAATCCTTGTTTAGAATACTTACATCATGAAAAATGAATCTGAATAAAAATGATAGCTAAGACACTAACCTATCTTGAGGGGTAAAGAGCTCTGCTAATTACCCTGTGAAAAGAAAGTCAATGTTTGTACCAGAATCTTGATACAAAAACTATACTTATAATTTCTTATGTGTATATGTCTATTTATTTTTTGTTTAAAATTAAACATATTGTGTTTGTTTTTAACTGGAGAAATAAATATTTAGCAGTAAAACATTGATCACGTATTTTAAAGAGAGGTATCTGAACAAGGAGAAACCAAGAACATTTGATCTCACTCTTATAAAATTCATAAAATGCATTATATATACACACACACACACACACACACACACACACACACACACACACCTTACAAAATAATATCAGTTTGGGAACCACCTTAGACCACTTATCCACTAGATGCTCATTGAATTATTTACTTTATGGTACAAAAATAATATTTCACCTCAATTGTCTTTAGGTACTTTTAAATAAAATTACACTGAAATTGATTATAACATTTCCCAAATGATATGAGTTATTTTTTGTGTTTAAAGCATTCACATTTGGGGAAAGAACAATTTTTAAAAGTATTCTAATCAAATACATCAAATAATTTTTGTTAAACAGGAAAGTTATTAGTAAGAAAATTATATTTTTGAGAAAAATGGTGTATAGAAGTAAATTCATTGAGCTTTATTTCAATTAATTATATTACTATTTAATGGGATCTACAGAGCTCACTGAGAATGAAAAGATACTTTATATCCTTACAGAATTTATGTCCCCAAACCTGGGAATTTTATCTAAAGCTGAAAGTTACCAGACTTTTTTTGCAACTAAGAGGTAAGGTATTCTCAAAAAAATAATAGCACTCTTTAGTAAATATGGTTACACATTTTACTTTCAATTAGCATAAGACTTTCAGATCACTGCACAATCATCAGTTACTTCCTTCGCAAGGACTGGCTTCTGCAGGAGACTCTCTTTGATGATAGGATTTCTGAGAGTCTTAAGTTTTGAAATTTACAGGAGACTTTAAAGATAAAGCATGACATTTTCAATATATAGAGGAAATTTTGCTGTTTAGAGGGTAGGTTTAAGAAGAAAGTATATTATGTAGGGATTGTAGTAATATGAACATATGACTAGAGTCACTAAGATCAATATAAGTTGATAAGTTTAATAATGCTGTAAAAACTAAGGTAGAGACATCATTTCTGGAAAGATATTGTCAACCACAGAGCTAATGTACTACAGCTGTGTGACTATGGCTGGCATTTGGGAATTGGGGTGAAAATAATAAACTGTAGTTAGAGTGGGTTCTTTGTTTCAAGAATAACATTTTCCAAACTGCTCATTTTGATATATGTCATCTTTTCTTCCGTAGGGAAAACAAAAGCTCTTTGAAATTTCAGGCTATATACGATACTCCCAGTGAAACACCTAATTTACTAGAACAAAGACAAAATAGGTTTAAACAAAAATACACTCTTCTTTTTTGAGCTGTTCTTGTTTTACTGGATGCTCCTACTATTAAAAATGATAGCAGTTTTTGATATTACTAACTATGCAAATTTGCAAGTGGGGTTTAAGTATATATTGAAATAATTCATAAATATATTCTCTGTCTTCTATTTGTTCACCCAATAATAAAAAGTTATTTGATAGAAAATAGAAGTTGTGATAGTGAAAATATATGAAAGGATTAGGAGAGATGGGATCTTATGTTCTTGCCCTGGATCTAAACAAACTTGCTTGATTTTCTATAAATAATTTTGTTATTTTTGGACCAAACTTGTACTTTCAAAATGTTTTAATTAGACATACATTAGAAGAAATCTCAAGGGATGTTGTAGAAATTGAGATTACATTAAAAATTAAAGAAGATAGAAGTATTAACCCATATTTTGTTGAATGTATTTACATATTTCCACGTATTACCTGGAATCAATCTATACCTCTTTAAATAATATCTCTGAAATACCTTTTCCCATAATTCAGTTAGAATAGCACCACCATCACATATTTGCCAGCCCTACTTTCCAGTAATTCTCTGGTAAAATTCCCCATTTCAGTTTGTTTTCTGCATTATTTACAGTTTTATCTGTTTTAACAAGTAATCAAATCTTTGCTACTGAATTTGTCCAATATTCCTTTCACAAAATGAATTGTGAATCTTTTACTGCAGCATGCAGATGTTTCAATATTTAATTCCAATGTTTATGTTAGTGCATCTCGTTTTTGTCCTTACCAGGATGTGGAAGGAAGCTAGTTGTAAGGGCATGCACACTTGAGTAAGCTAAGAGATGGCTTCCCTGCAAGAGGGAACTAACTAATCTAAACTCTGAAGTTTCCCAAAGCCTGATGGTTTCAACATCTTTGTGTGCTTGAAACATGGTGAACATCTCTTCCTCTCCACTTGGGAAGCTTTTTCTACTCCCTACAGTCTGATGGGACTGTCAGTCCTTTTGAGCTTTGAAATGTTCAGCTCAATTCTTCCATCCAAACCATACACTAATAGGAATGCCCTTTGTCTTCCCCTTAGAAGAGATGAGGAAAGGAAGATAACATGTTATTTTTCCATGAATCATTTCAAAATCTCCCATTTGGAATTAACCTCCTCTGTATTTCCTTATTACTTTTATATAAAGCTTATTATTATATTCTGACTATCCAGTGACTCTCATGTCTGTCTTTTTGTCATCATATTAAGATAAATCCAAGGAAGGCTCATGTTTTTCCTATTCTTTGATCTCACACACTGCCTGGAATTACGTTCTTTTGTGTCACATGTAATATGTATTTTGTCCAATTATCTGAAAAGCAGACTAAACAAACATCCACACAGAACTATTGTGGAAGTGGGGCGCAGTGTGTCTCACCTATAATCTCAGCACTTTGAGAGGCCAAGGCAGGTGGATCACCTAAGATCAGGAGTTCGAGACCAGCCTGACCAACATGGTGAAACCCAGTCTCTACGAAAAATACAAAAAAATTAGATGTGGTGGCACATGACTGTAATCCCAGTTATTCAGGAGGCTGAGGCAGGAGAATCACTTGAATCTGGGAGAGGGAGATTCTGGTAAGCTGAGATCATACCATTGCTCTCCACCCTGAGCAGCAAGAGAGAATCTCTGTCTAAAAAAAAAAAAAAAAAAAAAAAAAGAAAAAGAGCAGTTGTGGAGAAGTCTGAGGTCAACATAACAACATAACTTTTATACCTTTATAGAAAACTGTGCTTTCTGCTTTGGTTCTTAAACTATTATTTTGCATTTTGGTTCAGAAGCTTCACAATAATGAGTATCTTTGTTACTTTTTGTTAATTTTGTCTGAAATCTACAGATAATTATGTATTTACATGAGTCACTTCTAGCTTATGAATATTTTCTTCCAACAAACTTTGAATTTATTTCTGTTACCTGTGCCTGGAACTTCGCTTAAATATTGATTATTTACATATGTCTGGTTTCTCACTTTTATCTTTCATATCAAAATTCTCCAATGCCACCACCACTCCCGGTCACGTTATGCACATGATCCGTGCTCAAATGAATAAATGAAAGAACTGCACAATTAAGACAGTGTAACGTTTTTCAAAAAATAAAATAAATTGAAGTTAAAAAGTTATTTCTGCAAAAATTTAAACTTACAATAGCCCCATCGATTTAGTTTTCTCAGAAAAATTCAAGAAACATTAATTTTAAATGATTCACCTTTCTGATTATTTAAAACAATAAAATATGTATGTTTCTAAAATGCCCAACATTAAGTGAAAACACTTAATGTTTATAAAATTGTTCAGTCTACATTACCACAATTTGGCAAAGGGTGTTATTGGAACATAGAACAACTTAGAGCTCTTAGTACTATTAATAAGTTTCACTAATAGGAGACTTATTCCATTCTAAATTATTGAGGTATTTATCACTCTTACCATCTAAAAGCTATTGTAGCAGCTAACTTGAAATACATTGGCTTGTCTCTACTTTGTTGCTAGTAGCTAGAAATGCATATTATCATGCATACTGCCATTATTAAAACTCTTACTGTTGGTATCAGCAGGGATAATTTAAAATGGTCATGGGACAATAAAATAACTGTCACTCCCACAGAAACTGCTCCTTGGTCCTGTTGGTCTGCAGACAAATTCTAAGTCCAGATGCTACTGTGGTCCAGAGCAAAAGCTGATGTATTTGTCAGTTTGGCAGAATATATCAGTAATGCATTTTTAAAAATAATTGAAACAGTATAGGACATATTGGTAATTTACTTCTGCATAACAAATCACTCCAAAACTTAGTGGATTAAAACCAGAGCATTTAACTTGTTTGTGATGTTGTGGACCAGAAATTTGGACTGGACTCGGTTGAGAAGTTTCATTGGTAACATTTAATAGTTGGCCTATTGGTTGGAGAATCACTGGTATTGCTGACCTTAGCTGAGACGGATTCGGCATGCTCCATGGTCCTATATTGCATTAGGTAATGAAAGCTTCCTCAGCAGGACGTCTTAGGAAACAACAAAGGATAAGTCTCAACACACAAATGATATGGTTCCATTAGCCAAAACAAGTAACATGACTAAGTTGGGATCAATGAGTCTATACAATGGTATTGACACAAGGAGATATGATTCATTGACCAATATTGTAACTGTCTATCACCTATGTATGGTAACTCATAACTGAATTCTAAGTTCTACACTCTAATTCTACATTCTAATTGTTTTAGAGAGCATCCTCTTTTAAAAAAATAGATAATAATTTATCCTAACATCATTACAGATTGTTTTCTAGAAGAGCAAATTTTACCTAAAAGTATTTATATGTACATTTATGAAATTTATTCTGTAGATTTTATAGCAAAAATGGTCTTTAAGAAGATAAGATAGGGTTATTAAACATATGCCATAATTTAATCACAATGTTTTGCATTAATTGCAGAATAAAGGAGATGCCAAATGCATACATTTACATGAAACTTTGTCTCAAAAATTAATGCCTCAACTTTGGTTTCCTTTTGACAAATTTGTTTACAAGGTTATTTATTTTTAAAATAGGAAACTTAAATTATAAATTTAGAATGAATTCTTCTTTGGGACTAAACTGTAGCTTAGTGGTTTTGTAAATGATTTACAAAAATGTTAGGTAATTTCTCCACATGCTTACCAATGATTGTCATCTTTTGTTTTTTTGGTGATAGTCATCCTACCAGGTATGAAGACAATATAGCATTGTGATTTTGATTTGAATTTTCCAGATGATTAATGATGTGGAGCACCATTTCATATATTTAGTTGTCATTTGCTATGATTTGAATGTAGGTCTTCCTTTGACTTCACATCCACACTCACAAAACTATGTGATTCTCAATATGCACTGCAGTATTGTGCTTCCCTTGCATTGGAATGCAGTGTTTAGTATCTACACTGCATTAGTCATATGGGAAATACCACCCACTTAGCAGGCTGTCATCATTTTTTTTTCAGTTACTATATGAGTTGGCCGTTCCATCAATTCATGGTTCCACTGATCGTGGAAGACAGAATATGTATTATGCCCACTGCATTTCATAGAGAACATCCATTGTTATATTGCTTGAATGGAGAGACATGTTTCCTGGTCAGAGTGAAGTTCCATGAAGTATCCAGAAACATGACATAAGTTCTCTCATGGGAATCTATGGTAGTCTCAACCTCCACATAAATGATATATATTTGCTCCTTCTAAGGTAGCAAGTCTTTGTTCCACAGAGTATTTTCCTTCCAGGTAGCAAGTCCTTGTTCCAAATAGGACTATGAAACTATTTATTCCATATTACTTTTCCCACACAGGGGATTATTTACAGTCTAGTCATTCACTTGCCATTTCCCTGACCAGATGACTAGTCCTTTTGGCACTGTCTGTATTAATCCATATTCTCACTGTTACAAATAATTGCCCGAAAGTGGGTAGCTTATAAAGGAAAGAGGTTTAATTGACTCATAGTTCCACATGGTTGGGGGGGTGACTCAGGAAACCTATAATCATGGAAGAATGGGAAGCAGCCACATCTCACATGGTGGCAAGCAAGAGAGAGTGTGTATGTCAATGCAGGAAAAAACTACACGATCACAAGAATGGCATGAGGGAAGCTACCCCCATAATCCAATCACTTCCGTTAACACCTGGGGATTACAATTTGAGATGAGATTTGGGTAGGGACACAGAGCCAAAGCATATCAATAACCCATGAGTCAGTGAAAATCTAGCAAAATATGGTAGGTAGAGTGGCCTGCATGGCCATCACCATTACATGTATTTGGGCTCATTGGATAGAGTGACCATGTCCAGTCTCAGTAAAAGACAATCATCTTTTGGGCAGATGGCAGCTATAGCCCAGTGAGCCCTGACTGCATGTTATTTCACAGACTTATCAAAAAAAAACAAAAAAAACCATGTCATATCATCAGTAAGCAAGTCTCTGAGTCAGATTTTAGATGGCCCCAGGAAGGACATCCCCTTTTGATAAGCTGGCAATTTGGACATGGGGACCTGATCTTGAATGTACCGTTTTCATTTGGTAATTAAGCCCTCTTGAGCTTGTCCAATTTTATTGGTGGGGTTTGTAAACATCCAAGTGAGAATGTGCAGTTCAGTGACAGTTTCACATGTGGTGCCCTAGTTGTAAGATGGCCATATCAATCTTATGGGTGCAACTGCAAGCAAAACATTGTCATTCAAGAGGCATATTTGGTGGCTGCTTCACATAACTTATGTGTCCAAAAGCCAAGAGGCTAGTGGATACTAGTGGCAGACTTTTGTTGCCATAGACTCCAGTCAGTAGATATGGAGGCTGAAGACACTTGTAATTTTATCAGGCAAGCAAGCTCTAAAGTTTTTAAAAGCAGAACCTGGGCCACAGCTCACTGAATGGCTACCAAGACTTGCTGCTCCAAAAGTTCCAATTTAAAGTTGGCAGCTTTGTTGGGTCAGCTTATCTGAGAGGGCTAAAAGAACACCCAGGTGGGGTACAGGCTATCCCTAGTACCCGAAGATGCCTACCAGTTCTTGTCCTCCTTTTTCTTAGTGGGTACTTCCAGGGCCAGACATTTTTGCTTGACTATATCTATCATGCCCTTTTCACCTTCCTGCCTTGATATTCAGCCTGCAATAATCCATTTTTAGTCTCCATGTTCCAAATGACCTTTTGATCAACCAGACTGAGCTGGTACATGATGAAAGGGTGGGTGGTAACTTTTATCGGTAGCAAGTCATAAGTTAACACAGTGTCCCATTCTCCATTTGGTATGAGGTGTTACTTTCATTAAATAGCCTGTTGGAGCTTGGTTAGCTTAGGTAGCAGGCAGGAGTAGATATGCCCCAATGTTACTGTTTGAGTTCTTAGCAGTGAGAGGGTATAACCTCTCAGGCAGCAGTGATGTTCTGTGCCTCAAGAAGCCAAAATGTCAGTATCTATAATATAGTCAGCAATGGGAACCATTTCTGGCACCCATATGGCCAAAAGAGCCTCACCTAGCAGCAGAGAAGCACCATGGCAGATAAATATCATGGGTCACTGTGTTTGTTTCAAAAGCCACTGGTGTCATGAGTTTAATGTTTCACCTGGAAATACTGAGAACCTGATAATATTGCCATGTGAGATACAGTATCAAAAAACTGCTGGAAAGATTGAGTTCCCACTTTTTCCTTCTTTTATCTTGACAGCAGTACAGGGCCATTGGCCTCCGCTACAACCCAGAGACCTGGGACCATTCCTAATTGCACTGTTCAGCCAGAGACATTTGGATCTGTAATATTCTTTTATCCAACAAATGCAGCAGCTAAGCTGCAGAAAATTTCCCTGGCCTTTCTCAGTATCTGTCTTTTCGGTTGTGAATCTCCGTTTCTGCGAATGCCTAGATTGTACATGTTCGTTTTCTTTTCATGTATCTTAGGGGAGGAGTATCTATTTTCCCTTCTCCCCAGATGCCCCAGGATCCATGTAGTACTCATTTCCTGAGCTCTTCACCCAGGGAACGAGTGATCACATAAATGCCCAACAACAGGGGATTATGTATAGCTCTTCTCTGTTTCACTATTCCATTACCTCTGCCTCAATCCATGCAGTCAGTTCATTCACATACCGGGGCTGGTAGCAGGGTGCCCTATGTCTTATTTAACACACTTCTTTCCCCGTAAAATAACCAGCTGTATGTCCAGCCCATGCACCCCCAGGCTGGCATCTTCATGCTGGGCTGCATACTAGAGATTAACCCTTCCTGCTTTGTCAGGAAGCCAAGTTTTCTTAGGCTGGACCCTATTAACAAAATAAACTTTGTGAGGCAGGTGCACTGTGCACTGATTACCAACTTGTCTGAGTCTAGCAAGACAAAACAGCCACAAACATAAATTGCATAAAATAGATTTATTACTTACTATAGATACGAAGGAGCAATGGAAGCTTAGGATTAATTGTGAGCTCTTCCCCTAAAGTTCAGGAAAGTTATTCAAATGGACAGCCTACTTAATTTGCTTTTTAATATCCTCAGTTTTTTAAAAATAATTTTTTTTTCCTGACCATTCAGTGTTAGTCACCACTAGTGTGGATGGAAGCCCATGGCTATGCTCCACTGCAGCCATTCCCATGCCAAGCTTTCTAGGCTTTGTGCAGTCTCCAGTTTTGTGTCTGCCAACTGTCTGCGCAGTTTTCCTTGCCAATTCAAATGTCCATGGTGATTGTAGGGGTCAGCTACCTCTAGGATTCTAGAGGTTGGTGGTGAGAGTGGGCCACTCCATGTCTATTTCACTCACCCCTCCCCTAGAAGTTGCTGGGGGCCAGAAATGAGTCCTGGTGCTGTGTAAATTTGTACAGCGTTCCTAGCTTCCTTATGCTTTAGTCCCAGGGTCAGTGTCCTCCCTGTATCCACTCTCAGTACCTTCTTTCCTAAGATCTGCTGGCAGTTTGCTAGTGAACTTGGTGTTCTGGTCTCAGTGGGAGAAGATCTTACTGGTTGCTTTTAGTCAGCCATCTTAGCTCTCTCTTAATTCTTCTGATTCATAAACGTGATGTTTTTTCATTTTTATGCCTTTTCTACCATTTTTTTCATCAGTGTTTTGTAGTTTCTCTTGCAGAGATCTTTTACCTACTTGATTAAATTAATTCCTATGTATTTTATTGTATTTTGCAGTTTTTGTGGGTATTGTGAGATTGTGTTATTTCTTATTGGTGGGTAGAATGCTACTGATTTTTGAAAATTGTTTTGTATCCTGCAAATTTACTGAATTTGTTTATCAGTTCTAAGAGTTTTTGGTGGAGTGTTTAGGTATTCCCAAATATAAGAGTATAGAATCTGCAAAGAGGGACAATTTGACTTACTTCTTTTCAATTTGCATGTATTTTATTTCTTTCTTGCCTGCCTGTTCTGGTTAGGACCTCCAACGCTATTTTGGTTAAGGGTGGTGAAAATGATTATTCTTGTCTTATTCCAGGTGTTAGAGAAAAGGCTTTCAACTTTTCCTTGTTCAGTATGATGTTAGTTGTTAGATGTTAGACCTTTACTATTTTGATATATGTTCCTTCTACCCCTAATTTGAGTTTTTAATCATGAAGGGATGTTGATTTATCAAATGATTTTTTTCATGTCTATTGAGATGACCATATTGTTTTTGTCCTTCATTCTGTTGGCATGATATATTTATTAATTTGCATATCTTAAACCATACTAATATCCCTATTATAAGTCTCACTTGATCATGGCGTATTAGATTTTTTATGTAATGCTGAATTTAATTTCCTAGTATTTTGTTGATTTTTTTTTT
>NW_016107376.1:12168650-12173457 GCF_001604975.1 Cebus imitator
TTTGTCTATGTTCATCAGGGATATTGAGCAGTGGTTTTCTCTTGTGTCTTTTTCTGGTTTCTATGTCAGGGTAATGCTGGCTTCACAGAAACAGTTAAAGAGAGTTCTCTCTTCTTCAATATTTTGTAGCAGTTTGAGGAAGATTTGTATTAGTTCTTCTTTATACAGTTGATAGAATTTGTTCTTCTTTATATAGTTGATAGAATTTGGCATTTAATGCATCTCCTGTCTCCTTTTCCTTGATAGGAGACTTTTTTGTGTATTTTCTTTTCTTTTGGGATGCAATCTCACTCTGTCATCTAGGCAAGAGAGCAGTGGCACAATAACAGCTCCCTGCAATTTCTACCTCCTGGGATCAATGCATACTCACACCTCAGCCTTCCAAGTAGCTGAAACTATAGGTATGACCTGCCACGCCCAGCTAATTTTTGTATTTTTTGTAGAGATGGGTTTTGCCATGTTATCTAGACTGGTGTTGACTGGGCTCAAGCTACCAACCTGCTTTCGCCTCCCAAAGTGCTGGGATTGCAGGCATGAGCCCCACACCCAGCTGATGAAAAACTTAATTGCAGATTTAATCTAACTGCTTGTTATTGGTCTGTTCAGGTTTTTGTTTCTTTTTAATTCAATATTGGTAGGTTGTATGGTTTTAGGAATTGGCTCATTTCCTCCAAGTTTTCCAATTTGTTAGTGAATAGTTATATACAATATTCTCTAATTATTTTTTGTAATTCTGTTGTATCAGTTACATTGTCTACTTATTAAAAAAACAACTCAGCTATACTTTCAGATTGAAGAGATACATGTGCAATGTATTACATGGGTATATTGCATGACACTGAGGTTTGAGGTATGAATGATCTGGTCAGCCAGGTAGTGAGCACAGTAACCAACAAGTGGCTTTTCACTCTTGTCTCCCTCCTTCTTCTCTTCCTGGAGTCTCCAGTATCTGCTGTTCCCATCTTCCCAATGCTCAGTTCTCACTTATAAATGAGTTCATGTGGTATTTAGTTTTCTGTTCCTGCATCAATTCATTTAGGATAATGGCCTCTAGCTACATCCATGTTGATGCAAATAACAATTTCATTCATTTTTCTGGTTGTGTAGAATTCCATGATGTATTTTTACCACATTTTCTTTATGTAATCCATCATTGATGGGAATCTACGTAGATTCTCTGTCTTTGCTATTGTAAATAGCGCTGCAATAAACATATAAGTGCATGTGTCTTTTTGCAGAATGATTTATTTTTCCTTGTGTATATATCCAGTAATTGCAGGGTCAAATGGTAGTTCTGTTTTACATTCCTTGAGATATCTTTAAACTGCTTTCCAGAATGGCTGAACTAATTTACATTCCCACCAACAGTATATAAGCATTCTCTCTTCTCTTCAGCATCTGTTATTTTTTCATTGTTTCCTTTTTAATTTCTAATTTTGTTTATTCAGGCCACCTCTCTTCTTTTCTTAATCTAACTAGTGGTTTATCATTTTAAAAAATATTTTGCTGTTTGGGGTGGTGGGGCTACAGTAGGGATAGCAGGGACTCGGGGAGTTGGGGAGGGATAGCATTAGGAGAAATACTTAACATAGATGATGGGGGATGGATGAAGCAAACCACCATGGCATGTGTAACAAACCTGCATGTTCTGCACATGTACCCATAACTTAAAATATAATAAAAAATATTTTAAATAAACCAACTTTTCATTTTCTTATTTTTTTAGTCTCTATTACTCTTAGAATTGCTCTTATTTTTATTCTTTCTTTTTGTTGATTGTGGGCTTCAATTGTTTTTGCTTTGATAATTCCTTGAAGTGCATCATTAGATGTTTTATTTAAAACTTTTCTACTTCTTTGATGTAGGTGTTTATTGTTATAAACTTTCCTTTTAGTACTGACTTTGCTATATCCCACAGGCTTTCCTGTGTTATGTTTTCATATACATTTGTTTCCAAAAATTTTTATGGCTTCCATCTGTATTACTCTGTTATCACATTGCTCAAAAAAAAAAAAAAAAAAAAAGACAGGAGACTGGGTAGTTTAAAAAGAAAAATGGTTTAATAGATTTACAGATTTTTAGGCTGTACGGGAAGCATAGGGGCATCTGCTTGGCTTGGGGCATCTGCTTGGCTTCTGGAGAGGCCACAGAAAATTTAAAATTATGGTGGAACGTGAAGGAGTAGCAGATGTGTCACATGGCAAGAGCAGAAGGAAGATAGAAAAGGGGGAGATGCTACACACACTTAAACAACTAGATCTTATGAGAAGTCACTATCACAAGAATGGCACTGAGAGGATGATGCTGAACTATTCATGAGAAACTGTCCCTGTGATCTACCTCCCACATTTGAGATTACAATTTGACATGAGATTTTGCTGGGGACACACATTCCAACCGTATGATTTTGTCTCTCGTTCCTCCAGATTCTCATGTCCCTCTCACATTGCAAAATACAATCATGTCTTCCCAACAGTCCCCCAAAGTCTTAACTTACTCAACATTAATTCAGAAGTGTAAAGTCCAAAGTCTCATCTGAGACAAGGCTAGCACCCTCCTCCTGTGAGTTTGTAAAATTAAAAACAAGTTAGCTACTTTCAATATGCTATGAGGGTATATAGGCATTGGGTAAATACTTCCATTCCAAAAAGGAGAAATTGCCCAAAAGAAGGTTTACAAGCCCCATGTAAGTCTAAAACCCAGAAGAACTGTTTAAATCTTAAAGTTCCAAAATAATTTCCTTTGACTCCATGTCCCCCCACATCTAAGACACACTGGTATGAGGGGTATGTTCTCAAGGCCATGGGCAGCTCTACCCTTGTGGCTTTTTAGGGGTCCACCCCTCAGTCCCAGTTCAACTGGACTCCAAGATAGTGCATAGTCTGTTGAAATGACTCTAAAATGGCATCTTGATAAAGGTTTAGGTCTCAGATATCATGTGGGACCCAGCGTGAGTGCCCTCCCTGGAGTAGTTCCACTTATACGTAACAACAATCTTAAACAGCTAAATTTTCCAACCATAAGAAGAGGACATTAAGATGGAGTATCTAATAGCCAGAAACAAAACTGGAAATAGTAGGTTTTACAGAGGGTGTCATGAAACTTAAAAGGTAATTGAATCAGGAGATAGAATAAAGTAAATGTAAGAAGAGAAATAAAATCATTCCTCTAAAGTCCAGAAAGGTGAACCCTTGAATGCATTTAGTCAATAGCTAAGAAAGGTGGAAAATAATTTTTGAAAAAGCATTCAGTTCAAGAAACCAGGGAAAATGTCTTAGAAGAAGCACTGTATCCTGAAGAAAGGAAGAGTTAACAAAAATAAAAGCTGAAATTAATAAATAATAAAAATGTTATTGCTTGACATATTGTCTTATACAAAGTCTTCTCTCATTTTATTTATTTTTATATACAATTGTTTCGGTAGGATGTAAAAAACTTTAATTTAACAATAGAAATAAAGATTTGTGGCTATTGAGATTGAAAAAATAGAAATTTAAGCAAATATATATTTCAAAGAAAATAAAGTGTTTTTAAGATATCATTATATTAAAATGTTTTTAGCTATGATAGAATAACCGGAACTAGACTTACCTCCCATCTTTAACAACTAAGAAACTACCAAGTTTAAGAAGCTCTTTTTTCCCCTTTCTTTGGTCAACATGCCTCTTAGGCCAGGGAAATAAGGTAAATACATAAGATTATACCTAAGATTGTTCTGGCCCAATTCGTTTACAAAATGTTTAGGCTGTAGTGCAAGACAGGATGCCAAAGCCGGAGCATGCTAATCTCCATAAGTTAAGGAAACAATGTAGGGTTTGGGAAGGCCAACTTGGCTAGAATTCACAAGACATTATTTTAGAGAGGAGAGAGAGAGAGAGGGAAGAGAGAGAGGAGAGACAGGAGAGAGCGAAGAGAGACGAGAAAGAGAGCATGCGAGCACTCCAGAGGTCTGCAGAGAAACATTACAACCTTTATGAATACGGATTGACATACTGATGAAGAAACTCATGACTAAGGGAGCCCCACCGGAAAGGAACAAGCAGAATGGTTGCTGGAGATCACACAGGGCTGGAAGTGGTTCATGTTCTGAACAACTAGAGTGGAATGAACTAATGACACATAGAATATCAAGTAGAGTCCTTATTAGTATGAGCAAACAAATTCTGGATTAAAAGTTATTCTGGGCTTGTCTACCAAAGCATAAAATCATGCATCAAAATAATAAAACTGTTTATAAGTAACTTAAATAAATACCAGGACCTGTTTAAAAATATTTTTTCAAATGAAAAAAAATTTTGAACCCAGTCACATAAAATTTAAAATGTCTAGTATTCAGTAAGAAATTAGCTTGCATGGAAAGAAACATGGAATGAATATCTTTAATGGAGTGTTCACTATGTATAAGAATTGCTCTAAATGGCTTATTATTTCATAAAATCATTAAGGTAATTCTTCTAGAACACAATTATTTACCCATTTTATATGGTGCAAAAATACACTGATTGGTCAGAAAACCTGGCCAACAACACACAAGCACAAGATGGCTGAAATAAGATTAAATCTCAAGTTTGGCCGACCAAAATGTCTACCACGTGCTTGTAACTACTTAACCTGTATTATTTTACTATCACTTAAAGTTATGGGGACATTCAATAATGCTAAATACTTACTGGAATGATTTGAGTGAAAATAAATAGCCATAAGTTCTAGGTGTGAAATCATTCAGTTGTAATCTTTAAAGACTGAACTGATTTGAAGCTTTACATTTACTAGCTAAAAATAGGTGCCTCAAATATCTTATTGTAAC
>NW_016107376.1:12175551-12262396 GCF_001604975.1 Cebus imitator
GTCCTCTCGTTCTCTGCTCTTTCAGTGGGAGCTGCAATCCCGAGCTGTTAGTGATCAGCCATCTTGGATCTCTCTCTCAAAGTCAATTTTTCAAAATATTCTACACAATTAAAGTAACTACATGCAATTGGTTGATAAAGCATGCTAACAGAAAGATATACTACTAGCCGTTTAAGAGAAGACCTGTTTTTTCGGTCTTCATATCATCTCTCCAAAATATGTCTTGCTTATCTTGCTGAAGTTTACATTTCCAGTAGTTCCCTTGGGAATAACATCTGGTATTAGGCTCCCCAATTCCCATCCTAAAGGCAGGCTATCAAAATGTCAGCATTAAAAAGATTGAATCTGGAATTTTGGTATTACTAATGATTTGGTGAAGAGCCAAATTATATTAGCTAATAATAAGTTTATAAACTTATGATTAATTAGGAAAAATGATAATTATGATATAATATTGAAAAGTGAAATCTCAAATTGTTCTTGTATTGAAGGAATTTGTATTGAAAAAAAGGCTATTAAGATGTCAGTTTTTTATTTAACTTTTATTTTAAATTCAAGGATACATGTGCAAGTTTGTTACATAGGTAAATGTGTGTCATGGGGGTTTGTTGTTCAGATTTTTTCAGCACCCAGGTATTAAGGCTAGTATCGATTAGTTATTTTTCCTGTTCCTCTCCCTCCTAGCCTCCATCTTCCAATAAGCTTCAGTTTGTTGTTCCCTTCTATGTATCCATGTGATCTCATCATTTGGCTCCCACTTATAAGTGAGAACGTGCAGTAAATGGTTTTCTGTTCCTGTGTTAGTTTGCTAAGAATAATGACCTCCAGCCCCATCCATATTCCTGCAAACGATATGATCTCATTTTTTTATGGCTGCATGGTATTCCATGGTATGTAAGCACATTTTCTGTATCCAATCTATCGTCGATGAACATGTAGCTTTATTCCATGTTTTGCTACTGTGCATAGTGTTGATGCCAGTGATGATGATGGCAGCCATGGTGGTGTGGAGCAGCTGCTGCCATGCTGGCTGCAGTGTGGCAGGCACAGGCAGTACTGCGTGTTCCATGGGTCCGACAAGCCAGGGACAGGTGAGAACCCTGTCCCCTTCCAAGTTGGACGGGTGGAATCCCTGCCCTCCTGGGCACAGCTACAGCCACTCAGCTGCAGCTGTAGACCCAGGTATCTCGCACTCTCAGGGGTGGGAAGCCTGACTGCACTGCAGGCTTGGAAGTGCCTGCTCCTGCTGCCCTGGCTGAGCCTTCCTGAGCCTTTCCCACTTCCAGTACCTGCTCAGATTTCAGAGAAAAGCTGAAGAGGGGCCCATGCACTGTCACAACCTGGCCAGGTGTGTGCTCGCTCAAGGCAGCGCTGACATGCCAGCCCCCTGCCACCGTGGCCTCTTCCAGATTTGGGGCTCCGACTAGCACAAGAGAGACGCTGGGGTAGGGGCTGAGGGTGGCTCAACGTGAGCCTACAGGCGCCCCTTGGCAAGAGCAGCCTGGGCACCATGGATAGTGACAAGAGGCAGATAGACTCTCAGGCAGAAAGAGAGGAAACCACACCTTCAGGTCAAAGATAGTCTGCGGCCTGGGGGCTGGGCTGCCCTGTTCCGAGTGGTAACTTAAGGTGCTTTTTCCAGGCCCACCCATGGCCGCCCATGGACCAATCAGCATGCACTTCCTCCTTTCTGTACCCCATAGAAACCCCAGACTAAGTTAGATTTGAGCAGACATAGGGATGACCTTCCTGTGGAGAGGATCTACCCACTGTGGGTCTCCTCTTTACAGACAGCTGTACAGTCAGACAGGATGACTTGCCTGCAGATAGGAGCTACCAACAGTGGGACTCCTGAGAGCTGTGCTGCTCTTCAAGGAAGCACCTCTTTACCTTGCTCACCCTTCAGTTGTCCACTCATTCTTCCCGGATGTGGGTCAAGAACTCGGGACTTGCTGAATGGCAGGACTAGAATAGCTCTAACATAAACAGGGCTGAAACCTTCCTCAACCGCTGCTCGCCATGTTGCTGGCCACAAGGAGAGCAGAGCTAAAGCCCTTCTGGGAGCCCAGACCTAGTGGCTCCCTGCACCAGGGCTGTGACACCCTCTTTGAAGTCTCCAAGCTTCTGGGTGACACTGCGTTCCCCTTGTCCAGACACAGGAGCCCAGGAACAGGTGAGAACCCTGTCCCCTTCCAAGCTGAACAGGTGGGATCCCTGCCCTCCCAGGCACAGCTGGGTACACGTGCAGTACATTTGGTCCAGCCACAGCCTCGCACACAGCTGTCACCTGTGCCGGCACCTAGGGCTTCTTACCCTGCTCCAGCAGCCAGAGTACCTGCCTGTGCACAGTGGTCAGAACACACACTCACTTGCCTACACACCTCTCACTGCTGTGCAACTGGCCCATCCTTGGCAGGTGTGGGATCCAGGCCATTAGCACAAGCCAAGAACAGCCTTCTGGGCTGAGTGAGCAGAGTGAGTCCAGCAGGTGCGAGCAATACTCAAGCAGAACACACCACCAGCCACAGAGGTTTCCCACTGTTGAGGCAAAGTCCCAAGGGTGCCATGACAGTTATATCAGCAGTTTTAAAACCATGTATTTAGTCAAAAAGTATATGTATGCAAACACATGGGTGTACATCCTGACTTGTTTTTATGAAAATAAATAGTTGGAATGAAACAGAAGTGAATGAAGGTAAATTGTGGTTACAATTTGTTTAACTGAAACTTATTAAAAGAAGTTCATAGAGCGTGTTTTAATGATTCAATTTTACATCATTATGCATATAAGTAATACATAATAAAAGTTTTTAGAAGACTGTTAAGCTTATTTAGAGTGTCAGAATAGGTTCTAGAAATATCATGGCTCTGAAAGAAATTTGTGTTGGTAAATTTTTAACACTAACCATGGTTTATTTTAAAATTCTAACACGCTGTTTGGTTTACTTCAAAACTCTCTAGTCACCCATCAAATCTGTGCAATTTTAACGGCCCTATTAAAAAAACAAATACACACCAAATTTGGGTTTCAACTGATACGTAATCTAAAAGTAACAATAAAATAGCATTGTCCGCTAAGGAGATATTATTATGATTAAAGGATAATACCTTCTAATAATTTAGTCCAGACATATATATATATATATATTTAAATGTCTAGTTATTTACTTACAACTTTTGTCAAAATAGATCTATTCCCATTAAAAATAAAAAAAATACTATAAGCAAGTGAAATTATTTCTCTTAAAGAAGTCATCTATGATTCATTAATATAATGAATAATTTCTTAAGAGAATCATATGACATTCATGCCCTTTAAAATATATTTTTTCAAAGAAATAAGACTGCCTTTATATAAGTATATAGGCTATCTCTAAAGATAGTTAAATAAGTAGGATAAATTGTTTCTGTTGTTCATAATGTTGGTTAAGGGATTTTTAGTACTGAATGACAGTACTAAACAACTGTTCTCAAATGCAGAAATATCTGCATAAGGTTCTACCAGCAGAGGACATTAGCAGATGATCCTTCCTGAGCCTTACTGGCTGTGGGCAACTATTATGTGATATTTAAAAATAAATAAGATAAAGCCTTTAAAGGTAAAGTTTATGACTTTATAGTACAGAAAGTGAGCTTGCCTAACCCCAAACCAAACCAAACTGAACAAAACAATATTCTGCACTAAAAATGAAAAGGACAAATTTATACTTCTTTACTTGTATTATGTTTTCTTGATGAATATCTTCTCAGCATGTAGGCATTAACCTAGCCACTAGTATTTCTGTGTGTAGCAACATACAAAATAAGTCATACAATAAACTTTACTAGGCTAGTAGTTTCTACAGAAATGTATTTACAAACTCATATAGCATACGTAATTATCATCTCTTTATTAAAAGATGAAAGCTGAATATGCTTGGAGAGATTAAACACACCTCAGTAGTGAGCTGAACTGATATTTATATTTGATTATAAGTATGGGCATCAAATATTTCTCACTAGGCTACTTTTGTAGTTTTCAACAGTCATGGGAGACTATTGGGAATTCACCAGGACTTGGTATGTGTTCTGCAGGACAAGATCAAACAAAATTAAATTCTGCAGCCTTCTTAAAGAGTTTGGATGACTATTTATTCATATTTCTTGAACGTTTTTTATTGAGGCCATTTTTGAGCTAGGCTTTGGATCATTAAAGAAGTTGTTTTGAAGAAGGAGAAGAGAAAAATTATTTCAGTTAGAAGCATGGTACAAAAAAAGTTCATGATAAAGTACAGGGCATGGACTACAATAACAGAATAAGCCAGACTTGTCCAAAAAGAGCTCTGCTAAGAACAAATAGAAGATAAGTTTGAATGGCTTTCACCTTGTTATGCTGCCTCCTTCATGCAAAAGTCTTTATTCAGCTCCTGTTCAAAATATCAATTTACAATTTTCCACTTCTCTCCTTTGTTCTATTTTCTTAAGAATTCCTGGCTGTTTCCAAATTATTGTGGAAATTGGCTACTAGCCCGAAGTGATGAAATAATCGTATAGTTTGTATTCAAATTAGTAAACTTCAAGAGTGGACAAAAGTGTTACTGATAATTACGGCAGGACATCAAGTGCACACCAGGTTGTTCTAGGTTAAAAAGTACACAGATATTCATCTTGGGCATAGAGAAAAAGACACCCACTCACTTGACTTCAACCATATTATTCTACATATTTAATCATGTATAAAAATAGCTATATCCTAGATCTTGCCATCACCTAAACCAGTCCTACACACAAACTTTAATATCCAATATAACAATAATTAATTAGATCTACTATTCATCTGTTCCTCATAACCTGGTTACTTGTTGTTTAAAAACATTAAACCCAGCAATCACTGTGCCTACTTTTTTCTTATTTTATTCCCTTTCTCAAAAACTTACATTGTTCCCTGTATAGAAAAAGCAAGTCATACAGAACGTCAACAACTTTCTTGCCTAACACTTTCTTTCCTCTTAGATTTCCACATTTAACAATCTGAATCTTCTCTTTCCATTCATCCCTACTCCTCGACTTTGTTGCTGTAACATAGGTAATGATGTTGAACATATTTTCTTGTGATGAGCTCTTGATGGATTGACCCATTTTTTCATTTTATTATTTTATGTTGTTTTCATTTGCAATACATTCTATTTCACTCATTAGTATTGAGTTCCAAATCAAGAATATATATGCATGTGTATATGTATACGTTATATATTTTAGTAAATGTTCATAGCTCAGTCAAATGCATAGCACACACTTAGCATATGAATGAAGTCTTACAGACTAAAGGCCAAAGAAAAATCCACACAAAAGCTGCATTCTACTTGATAAAATTGTTTTCCCATATGTTATGGGCTATCGATTTATAACAATGATATTAATGTATATTGAATAGAACAATTACATAAATTGATAATAGAGCTGTAGCAGTCTCTCACTATTATTTTGTTTTAGTATTATTTTTTGCATCAGATTCTCACTCTGTCTCCCATGTTAGAGTTTAGTGGTGCGATATCAGCTCATAGATTAATACATAGATTTACAGGGCATACTAAGCTCATGTATTATTTAAAGCAAACACTGAAACATATTTAACAAAAATCCCTTGGATAAAGCATCAGTGATTACTAATATTTACTTTCTACTGATGCTATACCAGTCTCTGAACATAGAGTATATTATGTAGCTAATTAAATACACATTCCCACTTTTCACTTTCTGAATCCTAATGTAGAAATTCAACTTTTCAAAAGAATCTATTCCATCATTTTGAAGCCCCTGTTTCTTTATCTGAGCCAACTAATCTTTGATTGATTTATTTTTTAACTCAGTGAAAGGTAAAGATGGTTAAGTGGATTACTGTGTGTGCTAGAGTGAAAAAGAGAAAGAGGGAATGTTGTAATTGCTTTATTTCATTGATAAACAAACTTGTTTTAGGCATTGAGACTATATTATGAATAATAATTGATATGAAGACACATTATTTGATTCTCAAAATAATTTTCTGAGAAAGGTACCATAATTCCCTTTGCTTCAATAGAGCTTTTTTTTTATGCTTAACGAGGCTGCAAAACTAATTTAGCACTTAAATTTCATAATTCTAGACTTTATGTGTGTGAATGATGCTGAATCTATTTTTAAAATAAACTTTCATTTTTGGAATACTTTTAGAATTACAGAAAAGTTTTGAAGGCATTAGTTTGTTGTTACATACTCCATTCTGAGTTTTGCCTTATTTTAATATCTTACAGTAGTATGGTGCATTTGTCACAATGAATCAATAATGAACCATTAATATTAACTAAGGGCTATATTTTCTTCAGATTTATTTTGTTTAGCTTAATGTCCTTTTTCTGTTCCAGATTTTCTATAGACTACCACAGCTCATTTAGTTGTCACATCTACCTAGGCTCTTCTTGGATGTGACAATTTCCCAGACTTTCCTAGTTTTGATAACATTGACAATTTCCAAAATATTCATTAGTTATTTGCTAATACATCCCTCATTTGGGATTTGTCTGATGTTTTCTCATGATTAGTCTAAGGTCATGGGTTTTTGGAAAACCATAGAGCAAAAGTGCAATTTTCATCACATTGTGTCAAGAATTGATATTACCAGCATGATTTACAATATTGTGGTTAATCTTGATCACCTGGCTGACACAGTGTTTGTCAGATTTCTACACTATGCATTTACTGTTTTCCCCCTTTATATATTGTAGGAATTGGAAAGAAATCACTAGGTGAAACTCACATTAAAGAGTGGAGAGTTATACTCCACCTCATAGAGGGCAGGGTAGTGACATGCAATATTTGGAATTCCTCTGCACAAAAGATTGTGTATTCTCCCATCTTACTTATATGTTTGATCATTATTTTATATAACTATGGGCTCACGGGCATCTATGCCATGTTTTGGATTATAATCTACTACTACTTCACTTTGTTGCTCCAATTGTTCTAACTTTGGCCATTGGGAACTCTTTAAATTGGTTCTTGTGTTCTTTTAACATATTCTCATCACTTGTTTGTGGTTCTGTTTGCTTGGTTTTGAGTGGTTCCTTACATTCTGGCACTTCAAGATGATCCAAGTTCAGACTGCATATTTATTAACTTAGTTTTATAATAATCTCTCAAAACAGTTGTGATTACTTTAGCAGAGAGAGCAAGGAAATATAGTGTGCATACTAACGGGTATATTATGCATACCATAAATATTGTTATAGGTATCTATTTGCCTCTATATTAAGCTAAACATGAATTCATAATGATGTTTCCAACTGTAATCCAGAACTTCTTGGATAATTCTGCTTTTCTCTTTCTTGTCTGTAACTTCCCCCTTCAACAGTGAAAACATCACTGCCAACATCCATCATCAATTTATGTAATTGTTCTATTCAAATATACACTAATATCATTGTTATAAATTGTTAATCCATAATATATGGGAAAACAGTTTAATCAAGTAGAATATAACTCTTGTGTGGATTTTCTTTGGCCTTTAGTCTGTAAAGACTTCATTGCCAGAGTTACTTGGTTCGGCATCTTTTCCTCCAAGACCCTTCAGTGAGCTTATTTCATACATCTGTAAAGCAGGTTATTTTGAAAATTCTGAATTCCATTCTGAATCTTTTAGTTGCTTAATTTAAAAAATCATACATTAAAATTTACTCTTACTGCTTTGAAGTTCTATAGTTTTCAAAAAATACTTAGTGGCATATATCCACTATTAAGGCTTCATAGAAAATAATATCCTTGCTCTAAAATTGCTCTTTTGTGCTACTTTTCAATGTGTCCCCATTCCCCAATTGGCAACCACTCGGATGTTGATTATTGTAGGTTTACCTTTGCTAAGTATTATTTAATAGAATAATAAAGCATGTATCATTTCTCCAGACTGATTTCTCTAACTTAACATATTTTGAAAATTCATCTATGTTTTTGCATGGCTTGATAACTTCTTTTTATCACTGAAAAAGATTCCATTGAGTTGATGAGTTTATCCATTCACCTATTGAATGGCATCTTGGATGCTGCTGGGTTTTGGCAATATGAATAAAGCTGCTATAAATAGTCACACACAAGTTTTTAGGTGGGCATATTTTCAACTGGGTAAATACCTCAGAGCGTGATTGCCAAATCATTTTGGTAGATTATGTTTAGCTTTTCTTAGAAACTGCCAAAGTATCTTTCAAAGCGTGTATGTCATTTTGCAATCCCATCATAAATGAATGAAAATATTGTTGCTTGTTATCTTTATCTGAAATTATTTTTTGACTTTAATCATTCTAATTGATCTGTAGCAGTATCTTGTGATTTTGTTTTATTATTTTTTTGTGTCAGATTCTCACTCTGTCTCCCGTGCTAGAGTTCAGTGGTGCGATGTTAGCTCATTGCAATCTCTGCCTCCCAAGTTCAATCAATTCTCATGACTCAGCCTCTCAATAGCTGGGATTACAGGTGCCCACCACCAAGCCTGGTTAATTTTTGTATTTTATAGTAGAGATGGGATTTCCCCATGTTAGCTAAACTGGCCTTGAATTACTGGCCTCAAACAGTCTACCCACCTTGGCCTCCCAAAATACTGGGATTACAGATGTGAAACACCATGCCTGGCCTATTTTTCCTTTTAATATCCTTTAATTTTATTTCACTTTACATATGCATATACTCGTTATTTGTATATCTTCTTTGTTGAGGTGTCTGTTCAGATGGTTTGTTCATTTTTAATTGAGATATTTATCTCTTATTGCTAAGTTTTAGAAGTTTTCAACATAATTTGATGCAAGTACTTTAGCAGATATGCATCTTGCAGCAATTTATGTTTTGCGTTTCCATCTTCTTAAGTGTCTTTCACAGAGAAGTTTCTCACTTTAATATAGTCCAACTTATTCATTTGTCATTAATAATTTATACTTTGGAATTGTATATTCTGTTATTTTATTTATTGCAATTTTATTTTGTTTTATTTTAAATGCCTATTTTTTGTACATTCTGTTATGGTATTTACTGCTATTTTATTTGGTTTTATTTTAAATACTGTGCACACAGTAATCAAATGGAAATGGAAGAAACTATATTACAGTAATTTCAAAAAAAATTTATTTTTTAAAAATTTAGTTTCTTCCGTTTCCATTTGATTACTGTGTGCATGGTATTTTTTTTGAAATTTACTTTTTATTTTTTTTCTGAAATTAATAGTTTCTTCTATTTCCATTTGATTACTGTATGCATGCTATATCTTTCTCTACCCCTTAAGTTTTAACCTATCTGAGCATTTTAAAATATATTTGAAACTATATTTTGTAGAACATATGATTAGATATTTTGTATCCATTCTAAAAACCTATTTTTAAAATAAATATATTTAAACATTTACATTTCAAGATGTTATTGATAAAGTTGGACTGACAATTACCATGTTGGTAACTTTTTATTCTTTGAATTTTTCTTGTTTCTTATTTTTCTTTTCCTTCTGACTCACTTGGTTTCATTTAAGTATTTCAAATAATTCTTTTTTTCTTCTGTCTTGTTTAATCAATGATACACATATTATAACAAAAACTTTAGGGATGACTCTATATAATATTTATTTTCAATCTAAATTAGCTTTAAAACAATACCACACTGCTTTACAATTGGTACATATTCTTTATAAAAGAATATTCTCAATTACTCTCTCCAGACTTTTTTGGAATACCTGTAATTCATTTTACTTTTTTATATGATTTCCTCACCCAACACATTGTCCATATCAGTGGATTTTTTAAAGATGTTCATTTAAAGAATGAGAAAAATAAAATATTTTACTTTTATTTTTTCCCAGATGCTCTTCTATATTCATGTTAATTCAAAATTGTGAACTATGTAATTTCCTTTCTGCTTGAAAAATATTTTTCAATATTTCTTGCAGGACAGATATGCTGTTGATAAATTCCCTGAGTGTTCATTTGTCTGATATAGGCTTTATTTATTCTTAACCTTTAAGGAAAATTACCAATGGATATAAAACTCTAAGTTAGTGTTTATTTTTTCCTCACTTCAAAATATTTTCCTCCATTCTCTTCTGGCTTGCATAATTTCTGTTGAAAAGTGTGCTATAGTTCTTATCCTTTTTTCTCTTATTGTTAATGGGTTTTAGGTTTTACTTCTTATTATTTTTTTACCTTTTTTGTGTTTGATTTTCTTCAGCTTAAATAAAATATACCTATGTGTAAATTTTTTGGTGTTTATCCTGCTTGATATTCTCTGAGTTTCTTGGCTCTATGATTTGATGTCTCATTAATTATGAAAAAATTATCAGTCATTACTACTTCAAACATTTCTTCTTTATATTCTTTCTTATATTACAGTTACCTGTCTACTACACTTTTTGAAATTGTCTCACGGTTCCTGAATGTCTTCTTTTGTTTTTGTTTTTGTTTTCAGATTTTTTCCTATGCACTGCAATTTGGGGATATTATCTATCGATTTATCTCACGTTCACTGATTCTTTCTCAATTATGTCAAGTGTGCTGATAGACACATTGAATATGTTATTTTTGTTACAGTAATTTTCAATTTGAACCTTTGCCTTTTTAAAAAATGTTCCTGTTTCGACTTGCCATATCCCTCTATTCCTGTGTGTTGTATACTTCCCCAATGAGAATCCTTAATATACCAATCATAGGCATTTAAAATTCTCTGTGTGGTAATTCCAAAATCTATGTCATGAATGAATTTAATCCTGATGATTACATTGTCTCTTCAAAATATTATTTTTCTTTCTATTTGTCATGACATAATTTTTTGTTGCGAGCCAGGTATGTTGCATTTGACAACATGATCTCAGCTAAATAGGCATTTGTGCATTTATGTAAATCTGATTATGAGTTGAGCTGTATGTAAAATTTTTTGCTGCTGTAGATCTAAAAATCTTCTAATTTTTCTAGTATTTATGTTTTTATATTCTCTCTTGGGTTTTATACATACTGTTATTCTTAAGGAGTCTACTTCTTACAGCTCTTTCAACTGGAATTCACTACTGAGCTACCTTGGTGTGGTAGTAGGATGTGAGAAGGGGGACATTTTTTCAATTTTACTATTAATTTTTTTCTTTGTCTCATGGGTGTGTCTTTTACATGTATTTAGGTCTCTCCTTTGGTTGTATGCCATTTTACTCCTAGACTCTATTTCCTTCCCTGATTGAGTCATTTCCAATTGGGCTTTTTGAATCAGTATCCCGTTTGGCTGTATTTCTCTCTTAATTTCCTTAGGTGAGACAAGAAGATTGAAGGAGGTTAAAATGAGGAGTAATTTCCTTCCCCCCAGCTGATGTAAGTCTTCCAAACCACTATTCACTGGAGAGTAGACCTCTTTTTAGGAAGGAGGCCCTGTTGATATTTACAAAGATTTCTCTTTTTTCCTCTTGTCATGAGGGGAGGAAAGCTATGAGGGATCTTTCTTGGGCCTTCACAGTGAGAACCTGGGAAGAAAGCTTAGAAAAGGTGGGACTCTTCTTCTAGGACTGTGGCTCCCGGAATCTTCTTACTCTCATGAAGCTAGTGCAAACTGTATCAACAGGAACAGATACTGAAACATCCTCCACTTAAAATAATTTGAGGACAGTGGACTTCAGTATAAAATAATGATATTCTTATGATCTAAATCTTTATGACATCATCATTCAAATTAATTCTTATTGACTATTTTTGTTTCTTGGCCTGTAGTCTGGAAGAGCCTGATTTTCTCTGTACTCTGTATTCATTTTTTTCACTTTGTTTTCACTCACCTTTAGTGTCTATCAACACACTGACTCTCTTGACCTCCTCATTAGCTCAGAGCTATGTTTGTAAACTAAACTGTTTTATTTAGAGTAAATATTAGACAATATCAGTTATGTATAAAAAGATTACATCTTTTGTAACAAACATTGAGTAGTCTGGTAAATATTGCTGCAGTAAGCTGAAAATATTTCTGAAAATGGAACCAACAGGAATTGGGAATAAGAAATGAAAATGGAAACTGAAATGTGTGAAGTGAGAAAGAATGCTTAAAAGATTGATCTAAGATAAGAAATCTTAGAGATAAAGAAAGGTGAGAGGGTGAAATCTGAATTGAAGTTATAGGAAGAGCACGGTATTACCCAGAGGTCTAAAAACTGTTGCTGTAACCGCAATGAAAATGCAACACTTAAAGGACACAATTTTCTTTTTTTAATATTTTCTTTGCCTTCCCCTTTTTTCTCAATATTATGGACCAAGCTTGGGCAAATTCAAATGCAGCAAGAAAAAAATGTGCCATGAATTTGAATTTCGTCCTCTTCTTTCTTTTTTCTTTTGTTTTCTCTTCTTTTCTTTTCTCCTACCTACCTCTTACTACCGCTGTTCTCCCGTTTAAAATTTATTTTTTCTTTCCTCCTTTTCCTACCATTAGCCTAAAGCAGGAAACTTCAATTGGCTCTTTGGAAAAATGGAAAGGAGTGGTTGTTTAGCACAGGAGAGAAAATGGAGAGCAGAAAAAAAAGGTTAAAGACTGAACATAAATAAAAGTTTACAGAACAGACCAAAAAAAGAAAATTATTTTTGTCACATCTATTAAGCTTCCCAAACCAAAGGGATGCTTAGTTATTTTTACTTTGGGAAGTATATATATGAGTATATCACTCAGAGTCTCCGTAGGAAAACGATTATACATTTCAATTGGTTTTTTTAGGAGAATTTTATTTAAGGAAAGTTTGAGAAAAAAATCATAAAATCTAGTTCAGTGCATCAGAGCAATTAATTCAGGTATCAAAGGCAGAACGCAGGGAACCGAGAGGAAAAAATTCATATGCCATTTGACAGGAGTTATATCCTTTGTCAAGAAACACAACCAGCCAAGTGATGCCTCAGGCAGTGAGAGAGTAAGAGAATAAATACCATGAAAACAGTGCCTTCCAGTATCTCCACTGGGAGACCACAATTAGAAGCCAGGGGGTGGGGCCAAACATTGTGACTCACTCCTGTAATTTCATAACTTTGGGACGCCAAGGCAAGAGGATCACTTGAGCTTTGGAATTTGAAACTAGCCTGGCAAATAGTGAGATCCCATCTCTACAAAAAAATAAAGCATTAGCCAGGCATGATGGCATGCTCCTGTATTCCCAGTTACTCAGGTGGCTGAGATGAAGGGTCGCTTGAGCCCCGGCTACAGTGGGCAGTGATTGCACCACTGCACTGAACCCTGTCTTGGGAAAAGGAGGAAAAATTAAAAAATAAAGAAGAAGCCATAGGTCAGGATATTACTGACCCAAATAAGTAAGAAACTAACAAGGTGAAGAAGGATGGAGAAAAAAACCTGGGTGGACAAATGAAAACCTCTAGACTTTCAAAATTACTAGAAAAATGTAAAAAACCAAAAACCAAAAATATCACCCTTCTGAGTTAAACAGCTTTTTTTAGGCCATGAAATCTTACTTAAGTCAGACATTACTACTTGTTTTGGAAGTCACTCTATTACAGAATATGAGAGTTAGCAAATTTCATTTTGAGATAGCCATGTGAAAGTGTAACAACACAAGATTTCAGTTTGCTCACATTTAGATTATATAAAATCATAATGCTAGGAGAATACACATCGGAACAGCAATGTACACAATAAATAGAAGTATTTTTTGATAGAAATTCCTTAACAAAAAATACTAGTTATATGTCAAGCTAAGGCATGTATATCTCTGTTCATGTTAAAATGTAATACAGTTTTCTTTGATTTCCATGTGCATATGCATTTTTGAACTTTGATTGCAAATAATTATTTTTGTTGTAATCACCGCTTGCTTTACTTTAATTCTATTCTTAGAAATCATTTTGTGTTTGGATTAACTCAAATTTTACCCATTATATTGACCATGTTAGTGTTATTATACAATTCAGTTATGTTTTATTAAATAGTGGTCTATTTAACTATAGAGATAAAGGCAAATATCTTAGATAAAACCTTCAGTTGTTTAATTCAATGTATTATAGTCTATATTGCTTTGTGTGCATTCATCTATATGAGCACTGATGTTCTTTCTGTTGAATTTTACAGAGAAAATGTTTCCATGTTTGATCACAAAAAGGAGAATAAGTTCTTAAAATTATTTAACTATATAATTTCTTTTGATTCAAGGGGTATTGATTAAAAATCTGCTCTGTGTTCTTTGATGATTTAAAAGAGATATAAAATAATCTAATGGAAAACAGATGAAAGCAGAAAATCTGTTTAGGAAAAGCCATGAATACATTTACCATGATCTCTCTCGCTCTCTTTTCCATATAGACAGATAAATATGTCAGATAGATAGATAGATAGACAGACAGACAGACATAAATATATAAGTATATAATGCTGCCAATATTTTTTCTCTGTATATAGATGAGTATGAGGAGGACTTAGACACAACTATGAAAATGTTATAGAGCAGGATTTTATGTGTGTGTGTGTGTGTGTGTGTGTGTGTGTGTGTGTGTGTAAATTCCTATTCCTTCTCTCTATTCCTCATACATAATTTTTCCATTCTTCATACATAATCAAATTAATACCTATGCTAAATTATATTGCTCTCATACTGAAAACTGCAATGTTTCTATTACCAGTAATTTAAAATTGAGCCTTTCAATTTTTGTTTGTTTTTTGAGACAGCATCTCACTTTGTTAACCAGGTTGGAATGCAGTGACACAGTCATGGCTCACTGCAGACTGCACCTCCCAGGCTCAAGCAACCTTCCCTCACAAGCCTCCTGGGTACCCGAGAGCACAGACATGTGCCACCATGCCCTGCTAATGTTGTATTCTAATTTTGTAGGGTTGGGGGCTTTATTATTTGCTCAGGTTGGTCTCAAACACCTAGGGTCAAGCAATCCTCCCTCCTTGGCCTCCAAAAGTTCTGAAATTATGAGTGTAGTACCTGCAATTATTCTCAAATGCAAAATATTTATCTTTACTAAACTTGCCTTATTGACTTTTAAACATATATATTTTTAGTTTTACATTGCACAGAAAAAATCTTGATTATGTACTATTTAATGAATTAAATGCTTTAGACAATGATTTTGGAGGGCTTCAGTGAAAAGTCATCTATTTGAGCCCAGATAATTTTGAAGGATTTCATAAACCATTTAGACAATAGTTGAATTTTAAAGGATGCATAGGAATGAGATACAGGGGAACATCAGCTATTAATACATTGCAAACCAACATTTTCAGAACTAAAGTTTACCGCTTCCACCCTTCATCTTAACATTTTAATGAAGATTTCAAAATAAACAATCAAACAAATCAATACGTAGATAAACGACACTGGCTAAATACTGTATTTCTTTCTTTTCACATTATTTGGCGGGGATGGGGGCTGTCAAAGAATAATTTTGCATAAGACTATAAATAACAATAGAATAGTACTATATATGCTATTTTATAGAGGTGTGTGTGTATATATATGTGTGTGTGTATATATATATATATATATATATATATATAGTATTTACCCTGATACTTTTTAGCTTTTGTTGATTTCTAGATAATTCTAATTCTCTTTGTTTCTATCCAAAACATTTTCTTCTACTTCCCATGAGATTTGGATAATATGTGTTTCAAGCAGGGTCCTCTTCCTTTCAAACTATTCCCATTCCCATCAGGTTCAAAATTGTGATTATTGTGTCACCTCTGTTTCATTTTGTTTTAGCAAAAAGAACAAACATAAAATATCTCCAGTGACAACACTATTGTCTGCTACACTTTAAGTACTCCTCTACTCTAGCTGTGTAAAAGGCCATATTATGCTACTTACCTATTCTAACAGTGTACATAGTATTTTTACATAGCGTAAAAACTGTGTAGAATGTTGAGTTGGTTAGAGGCAATCATACTACAAATTCGTTAGAACCATCAGTCTCAGGAAACTCACACAAGAAAAGAAAACCAAACACCACATGTTCTCACTGATAAATTGGTGTTGAACAATGAGAACACATGGACATGATGTGGGAAACATCACACACCAGGGCCTATCAGGGAGTGGAAGCACTAGGGGAGGGATAGCAGGGGATGGGGAGCCAGGGGAGGGATAGCATTAGGAGAAATATCTAATGTAGATGACAGGGTGATGGATGCAGCAAACCACCATGGCAGGTGTATACCTATGTAACAAACCTGCATGTTCTGCACATGTACCCCAGAACTTAAAGTACAATAATGATAAAAAGTATGTCATTTCTTTCACAAGTTTCCATATTCTTCTATTCCATCTCTCCTAGCGCATCCCAGAATTGCCCTCATTTATAACATTTATTTCCTTGATGAATCAGGCTTTTCTCCTTGTCATTTTACTTAGTTGGCTATTTTGTAATATTTATTCCAGTAATTTTGATACTTCCAAGTATATTCCTGATTTCATTTTAATTAAGTTATAGGACAGTTGTGGAAGAAGTGAGCCTGATGTAAGATGTAAAGGATCAAATCTGAGTCCTACGCCCTGTTACTACTTTCAACCTAGACTAGAAACTTCATTATGCATTCTCTCTGTGGGCCAAAAGGCATAGTTAATAATACAATATGTCTATGTATATGGGTATATTTAAGTCTCTGTTTATATTATGTTTTTAATTGGAATGTGTTCATACAATGTTTTATAAAGACTTTTTTTACTTTCATTGCAGTTAATTACTTATCACATTAGGTACCTCTTTGAAAGCTAATTATGCATTTGCTTTATGCTCCCATGCGCAACTGTGAAATTACGATTTCATTTCCTCTGCTAGACCTTGCATTATAGGGAATAAGTTCATTTGCTCCATAGTGCCTACATAGTGCTGTAGATATAATATGCTTCCTATGTTTGTAGAAAACAAATTATCAAAAAAGTTATCCCTTCCTATTTTTGTTGCTTGTTTGTCATGTATTTCTGTAAAGAAGACTAAATAATTATATCAATTTATATTATTCAGAATAAGGTTTTTTTTAATAGTTGTCAAAAATTAAATTTTGCATGAATATATTGTGACAAGTATAGAAAAGAAACATATTCTTTTTTTTTTTCCTTTTTTGGGGCAGAGTCTTGCTCTGTCACCTAGGCTTGAGTGCAGTGGCATGATCTTGGCTCACTGCAAACTCTACCTCCTGGTTTCAAGTGATTCTCCTGCCTCAGCTTTCTGAGCAGCTGCAATTACAGGCATGTGCCACCAAGCCTGGCTAATTTTTGTATTTTTAGTAGAGATGGGGTTTCACCATGTTGGTCAGGCTGGTTTTGAACTCACCTCATGATCCTCCAGCCATGGCCTCCCAAAGTGCTGGGATTACGAGCATTAGCCACTGAGGCTGGCCAACAAATAAATATTAGCTCTAGTGAAATAGATCCCCAAAGAGATTTAAGATTCTTAACATAAAATTATTTAAGGGCTGGGCACAGTATCTCATACCTATAATCCCAGCACTTTGGGAAGCCTAGGTGGGAAGATCACTGAAGGCTAGGAGTTTGAGGCTAGTCTTGGCAACATAGTAAGACTCTGTCTCTATTTAAAAAATAAATTTTAAAAATAAACCATTTAGGAGACAATAAAAATATAATTATCTTTCTGGGATATTTTTCTACCTAAAAATAATATCCCTTAATCTTAAAAATACCAACAGGTATGGTTTGGTTGTGTCCCCACCCAAATATCATCTTGTACTTTAGTTCCCATAATCCCCATGTGTCATGAAAGGAACCCAGTGAGGTAATTGAATCATGGGATAGTTACCCTCATACTGCTGTTCTCATGATAGTGAGTATGTTCTCATGAAATTTGATGACTTTATGAGGGGCATTTCCCCCTTTGCTCAGCACTCATTCTTCTTCCTGTCACCATGTGAAGATAAATGTATTTGCTTCTTCTTCCACCATGATTGTAAGTTTCCTTAGGCTTCCCCAACCATGTTGAACTATGAGTCAATTAAACCTCTTTCTTTTATAAATTACCCAGTCTGAAGTATGGATTTATTAGCAGTGTGAGAATGGACTAATACACCAACATTTAGGTTCCCTATCTTTCTCTCCCACATTATTTCAGAACTCAGGTCTGAATACAGTGTCTGCCCCACCCATTATACATCTATTATTTGTGTAAATTTCAATTTGCATAGTGAGCATCAGCAGAGAAGAGATAACATAAAAATGCAAAATAAATGAGTTAATACACGAATTTTCCAACCTATTCTCAAGTCAACTGGAAACTTGGGTTTCAGAATCATACCAAGTTATTATAAAAACTGTTTCCTAAAATACCACAGTGATTAGAGTAGAAACTTAATATACTCCTCTATTAAAGAATTCAAAAACAATACTAGAACAAAAGGCAACTTGTCTCATTGTATTTGTCTCAAAATTTAAGTACCCTGAGAAAAAGTAGAAAATGAAATACAAAATTATTTCTCTCATATTTATCTTATTAAAATGTGATTAACATGAAAAGAGATACAGCTTCAAATTTGATTTTCAAAAGTATAAAATTTCATTTCTGTTCACTTGGTCTGCAGAAAAGAACACTAATCTCAAGAATTGTTCTCTTTTTTATGTGTGACCCATTCCCTGAACATCTGCAACTTTTCTTTCTGGAGTGATCAGAAAGAGATGTAATGATGATTAACATGTTGTAAGGAAAGAGAATGTGCTCTGGTTATGACTGTTTTGTGCAGTTTCTGTAAATTGGAATAACAAATGACATCCCACTTTAGCTGAATCTGAGATAATCAGACAGCATCTGCCTTCTGTTTTCTAACTCCATTTGTAGGAAGAAAATGCTAGGTTTAAAATCATTCATCTTCCGAAGTGCTACCTCCTTCCATTCCCTTCAAGTCTCCTCTTGATTCATTGTTCTTTCTGAGGCATCTTATCTTGACCATTCAATACTGTGAAATCTAACATCCTTCTTTTTGAGGGTTCTGAATGAAAACCTGCTTTTTGTATTTTAATCCATTGTAAGCCTGAATTGACTATCTTTTTGCTTAGCAAATAAAATTATTTTCAGCAGCCAAACTAGTATTTACGTTTTAAAAAAGCAAAACTGAACTGATGTTCCTGTATATGTATAATATCATTAATTTATTTTTAAATCCAGACTATTATTTGTTGTCTTGAAAAGAGAATTGCTGTAACCTGTTCTAGATTATCTCCATCATGTAATGTTTTGAATCCACCTAGGTAACTCATGGGTCTTTATCCGTCTATTTAGACTAATTGTTCTCATCAGAAGAGCAATTGGAGAATGGAGGTGGAGAGGCTGCTGTGCAGTAAGTCATAAAGCATGAATTTTCACCTACACTCTGTAACTGACTTATTATAAGAGCATGGTTTTGATTATAATTTGAGAGGGTATTCTATTTTATAGAAGCAGAAAACAATCATAGCCTTCAGGTAGGTTTTAAGTGTAGAAAGTTGAATCAGATACTTACATGCTTGAAGTATATATTAGTTTTATATTGCTGTGTGACAGATCACCACCAACCCAGTAGCTTGAAACAACAAATATGTATTATTTCATAGTGTCCATGGGTCAGAGTCTGGGTGTGGGTTACTGGGACTTTGGCTCAGGATCTCATCAGCCTGAAAGCCACAAGGGTCTCATCAACCTGAAAGTCACATGCAGGTCAAGGATGCTACCACAGTGGAGGCTCAGTGTCCTATTCCAAGCTCACTAATTATTGGCATAACTTAATTCTTTCTAATGATGAGGCAGAGGTTTCTGCTTTCTTGCTGGTTATCAACAGGGAGCAATGTTTACCTCCTGTAGGCTGTCCACCAGTCTCTGCATGTGGTCCTCTTCACAACATGGCATTCTGCCCCTTCCGGCTGCCAGGATAATCTCTCATGATTTACATCTGCTCTCTAAGAAAGGATCCAGTATCTTTTAAGGGTTCATCTAATTAGGTTAGGTCCACTTCTCGCTTTTGATTACATCAAAGTAAACTGGCTATATCTGAAAAATCTCTTTGCCATGTAAGACAGCATCATCCTAGGAATTAAACTCCATCATATTCACTGGTCTTGATTACAGTTAAGGGTAAGGGAATCATACAGGGCATTTACATACCAATAAGGTGGAATTTTTGGGGCCATTGAAGAATTCTGCCTACTACAAAACGCAGAAAGGAAAAAAGTAAGTGTCTAGGTTAGACAGAAGTTGAACTGATAAAAATTAAAATCATGCATTCTCTCTATCATCTATCTATCTATCTAGATAGATAGATAGATAGATCTTGGACATATATATATACATATATATATATATATATATGTATATATATAGCAGAAAATAAATGTAGATGAGAAATGGTGATGGAAGGGTTAAAGCATATATATTATTTCAGGTGATAGGAGATATGAGGGGGGAAGAAAGAATGTATTACAACAAAGAGCCAGTCATATAATGTAATGAAAATGAAAATGCAAGGACTGTTTCTGTAGGTCAGCTTGGCCAGTAATCCCAATAGCAAAGATTTAGGTCATTCAATGAAAGGTTTTAAATGCATTGTGCTTGTTTTAGAAGGCAACAGGAAGTTAGTGAATGTTTAAGGTGGCTGCACTATTCTCTGCTTTCCCCTTCAGATACAGCTTCCACTGCTTACTCTGGGAGCCCACCCATCTGCACCACATTCATGAGACCACTTGGCTTTGGGCCTCTGATTGGGTTTGCCCAATCCAAAGCAGTGGCAGGCCATCTGGGGGATACAAGGAGAGGGAAGTGGCATACATACCTGGATTCCCTTCCTGTGGGGCTTGGTATCTCCCTCATGACAGGTGGCCTTTCCACACAGATTTCTGTGTCTTTAGATTCTAATAATCACTTTCTTTTTTAATCTTCTTCAGCTATAAGAATAGAAAAAATATTGAGATGTAAACCCCTGGGTATACTGTTATCCCTTGTGTTTTTTCTTCACTGGACGAACACCTTTTTGTATCTTAGTATGAAGCTCCCTTAAAATTCACAAATTTGGGAGTGCCATTTATTTGTACTGAGTCTTGACTGAAACTGAGATTGATATAACTAAAATTCTTGTGAAAGAATTACTTGAGTAATTAACACACGGTGTAGAGAGAAAAAATGTTGAATATTTTAATTAAGAGTAATAATAAAAACAAATTACATAATAAACATGAAAATATATAAAATGTGATGCAGCAAATAATGTGGGGGCAGACTACATAGTACTCAGCAACTGACTAAATGTAGGAGATGAAGCGGAAAAGAATGAAAGGTAATCCAAGGACAAATCTTGGCAATTAAGAGAATTGTCATTCCAGGAAAGAAAACATCAAATTCAAAAGAGGACGTTAATTTAGTGGCTATTAAGAATAATGAGTTTGTTTCTGAACAAGTATATATAAATATAGTAGACACTCAAGTACAGAAAGCAAGTGGGGGTTGGAAAAGTGGATTTAACATTTCAAAGCATGGTTGAAGCCAAAATTATAGACTCGAGAACTACATATAAAATATGTGATAAACGAATTCCTAAGAATTATTATGTCTTGAGAAAAAGCAAAGAAAAACTGTGGATCCAAGGACAAAACCTTAAGGTACCTATCAACAGAGAAATTTGGAGAAAAATCTTCAGAGGGAAAAAAAAGGCAGAGAAATGTCAGAGATGTAAAAAAAAAAGTCAAGATGTTATAATTTAAAACAACAAGAAGAAAAATTAGCTACTGTAGCAGACCATGACTGTAGTCGTAGCTCTCAGGAGGCTGAGGTAAGAGGATTGCTTGAGCCCAGGAGTTTGAAGTTACAGTGAGCCATGATCACACCCACTATACTCTAGCCTGGGTAAGAGCATGAGACCTTGTCTCCAAAATAAAAAAATAGAAAAGCTTTTTAAGAATTAGGAAATGGCTTGATTAATGCCAATCTCCATGTCTGCTTTGTAAACAAACTAATCCACACAGTCTTGTCCTTATTCAGTCATTTATTTCACCATGTGACCACATCATCCACTTGATCAGATCTTTTTGGATCAGGGTAAACATTGTTAATTCAGAGTCTGGTCATGGCCCAGAAGTGCACTTGCACCATATGCTGAGTTTGTCCAAAGAGATTCTTACTTTATAAAATTTATATTGATAAACTCGGACAGACCGAGTTAGTGGAAGTTGTGACTAATAGTGTCTAAGGAGTAGTAACATTCAAGTGACCATAGTGGGCCATATGCAAGACAAAATAAGAAGCAGCAGTAGCAAATAATAAATGAGTAAGAGGCAGAAAATTTTCAGATGAACAGAAATCAGCAGAAATAGAAATCATATCAACAGTTTTGGTTGTCATCTATGATTCATGGCTAAAGCCAAGAGAAGTTCATTGACTGAAGAACCACCTTACCAAGAAAGGCTCCTTGAGATCTGGCTCTGTTTAAATTTATGTTCTTAGGCTTCCCTTAAATATCTATATACCCAATAGAAAATTATCTGTATTTGTGCTATCTTCTGAGATTACCTGCCTGCTTACTCTAGGAACAAAAACGACTTGAATGGAAGAGAATCCTTAAACTCACTCTTTCTTTCTTCTCTCTATAGAGATACACATAGACACAGACATAGATATATTAGGTTGGTTCAAAAGTGTTTGTGTTTTTTTCTTATTGCTTTTAATGGCAAAAAACACAATTACTTTTGCACCAGCTTATAGAATCACTGTAGTGAAAAATCAAGAAACCAATTATCAAAAGGTCCCAAAAGGTCCTAGGAATTTCTGGGGAACACCTAAGAAATGAGGTGAATTAAGCCTTTGCCCATTCCAAGAGGTTAACTGGTTGTTTGTATTTGGCAACACTGCTAATAAATCCCTCCCATCAAAATCAATAATGATGACAGGTAAGGAATAGAATATACCAAAAATGATGATGACTGTCCCAATCTAATGATAGTTCTTAGAAATAACTGGCTGGAGCCCCTGATTCCCAGGTGCTGTGTTTTGTGTCATTTGACTGCCACCTCACCTTTTAGATGATAAACTATGCCTAGCCAACCAAATATCAACCCATTGCTGATTAGCAACCCATTAGTGACCTCATAACAAAAAGATAAGCTGGATAATGAGATGATTGTCACCAGGAATTGAAACCAGGAATGGAGAGTTAGATCCAGTCAACAGGTAGAAATTAGTTTAAAAGACATGAGGTGTAATTGGAGCCAGAAATGTCATGATGGGTCTTGTTTACTATAAAATTATAATGAAGTCTATTAGTGGTAGAAGAGTGATACAAGATGAAAATAGACTATAGTTGTCATTGTTAGTAATATAATATTGAAGATACACAAAATTCTTCCTCCTGAGGTCCTTAAGCTTTAGCATGATTGTAAATCGCCTTTTTAAATTTGTTCAGAACATCTTGCGTATCTTACCATATTTTTCACTTGAGGCTACAGTAGAAAACAACAACAATGAAAAAGTGTTACAGTGACAAGCAGTAGAGTAAGATTCAGGATAGGTATATTGAAGTGTATGGTGTATGTGAGAAAAAATTAGCTTAATAATGACCTTTCAGAGAGCAATTTCAGTAGGGAGGTGAAGAAAAAGGGATGATTGTAAGAGATGAAGACTGAAGGCATAACTGGATATAAAGAGCAGAGAGAAAATAAATTTAGAGCACTGTAAATGAAGATAGCTTTTGAAGGGAACGAGAGAGAGGCGAGGTCAAAGAATAACAGGGTACAGTGGAATTTTTTTTCCTCGTTTTTAAAAATGTATTTACGTAGAGTTGAATTTTAATAAAACTGTTCTTTTTATTGCTTAGCTTAGCTTTGAAATTTTGGGAAAACTAGAGAATATGTTTAAGCAGCAGAATTTGATCAGTGCAGTATAACCAAAATGCAAACTCCTAGACAAATGAGATCTTATTTTTCAAGTATTTGCCTTGATCTGTCTGCCCTCCCCTCTTTATCCTATTAAAGTTTTTCTTGAGAAGGAGAAGTATTGAAAATCATATGGTTCAATTTCTCATTTTGAGCAATAAAATCATTCAGTAATCCATTGCCTAAATCAAATCACTGGATTATTTAAGGTTTATACTCCTTGTGATTCAATTAAGGTTTTGTATTTTTGCTTTCTCATTGCTTGTGGCCACAGATTTTTTAAAATGAATCTTTTTTATAATTTCTACTATTATATCTAACATAAATATGAGATTATATAACAATATAAGAGAAGTGTCAAAAATTTAAGTTCTACAAGCACTGTAAATACTTTGTGCACAGTAGATGGTCCATGTAGCTATATAATGATAACATGGGGAGAAATGCTGGATATAGTATACACCTAAAGTAAAAAAAAAAAAGAAATTATCATCTATGTTCTTCGTATTTTAACTAACTTTTTAATATCAATGATTATTTGTGAGACAATGCATATTAATTTAAAATGTAGAGGTATTTAATTTTGTTTTTGTTTATTATTTCTTTCAACTGAAAAATAAGTTAGAATCTGTCCAATTGCTTTGAAGAATGTATCTTGCCTTAAAATAGAAGTGAACTAAGAAAGGGAAGACGGAAGTCGTGCTAACAAGAGTTAGGGATTTTATGCTGAAGTTAGTTACTTCATTTACATTTCAGGTCTGGAAATAATAATTATGTCAGTGACAATATTTCAATAAAATGCCATGAAAATTTTTATATCATAAAAAGATTGATAACAATGTAAGAGGGAAATATCAGGATCTATATAAACTACATATCAAAGTTTAGATTAAGTGTTCATATTCAATTCGGAGATTAAAGTATATTATTTATATCATCAGAAAGGTAGGTTGGACACTATATACATGTAACTGTTACAAAATTTTTAAATGAATGTCTAAATATGGTTGAAATATTAGGAAATATTAAGTGGAAACATAATTTTGAATATCATCACCAGCCATTATAAGTCAAGCAATTTTGCACAGTGCTGAATATCCAAAGATGAACATGGCAGGATCCCTATTTTCAAGAGTTTCCCAGATAACTGATATTAAAAAACAACATCCTAGAACATTAACACAAACTAACAAAACATTTAAATTTTAACGTTTACCAAAGTATCATTACCTGTAAACAATAAGCACATTTATGAAGTGGACCCTCTTTCTGTTGTCCTTTAATATTGGGAGGAATGTTAAATAGATAGAAACCCATCACAATGTGTACATATGAAAATGTAAACAGCATATATAAATGATATTTTTTACTTCTAAAATGGTTTAAGTAACACTGTACCCTATTAATGAAAATTATACTTGATTGATTTTTTTTGTTTAAAATTTTAAGTGGCTTTACCCTCATGCTTTTATCTCCCATTGTTAGTTTGTTATTGCAAACACGTATTACATAATAAAAACCTTGAGTAATTTTTAAATTCCATTTTTACAAAGTTAAAATGCATGTGTAGTTTTCTGGTGTCCTCTGGTGTGGAGGGCTTCCAGTTAAATAGAGATACATCTCTGGATAGATAAATTGACTGGTAGAAATCAAATAGAGTAGATTTATACAATTTTATCTTAACATTTCCTATATAATTTGGATGAAAAATATTCCATCAGAATTTTTGATTTTCTTATTTTATATAATCCAGAGCTGTTAGAAATAAAAAGTAGATTAAAACTATTAATCCATATCACTTTAATTCATCTATACAATGTCTGCATTGTAAGCTGACACAATCTTGTATCTGTGTTTATGTGTCAGATGAATGTCATACAACTGTAAAAGTATTTCTTTTCTATATATGTTAATTTTTAAACTGATTAAGTATTAATATCTTAGGCAAAGCGGAATAATGAAGTAGAAAATAAAGGTCATATTGACTGAGTATAGCACACTTCCTTCCCTTTATCATTTGTTCTACTATTTAAATGCATCCTTTGCCTCCATATCATGTCTTTTTAATGTACAATTTGTTACATTAGAGGAAAGCCATCTAAGAAACACATTTACATTAATGTTATAAGGTTTATCATGATATTCATGCAGGAATATTTACATTTTAATTAGCAGAGAGTTAGTATTATTAGCATGCTTGCTTCTAGATTAAACATCTTGCTTCCAGATTTAGAGAGAAGTGAACTCAAATCCTGGTTCTATTAGGTATTAAGAGCAATTCAGGTAAACCTTTTAAGATTCAGTTTCCTGTTAAATGCAAACAATATTCACTTCATAGAATTGATATCCAGTTAACAGGAGAAAATATATGCAAAGTACTTAGCACAGTTTCTGGCAAGAAGTATATGTTTTATAAATTTGAGTTAAGAATACAGCTAAAATTGATTGAACCTATTATCTATAAAAATACAAGGAAAGGGATGTAGAATGAATTAAGGAATATTTCTATAGCTTAATTAGCACTTAAAACATTCCAAACATTGCATTCACGTTTTATGTGCTTATGTTTACCTATAAATACTTATTTATATATGGGTATACACACACACACACACACACACACACACACATATGTAATATATGTTTATTTAAATATAAAAATACACTATTTTAATTTGATATAATACCACTTTAAAAGATAAGTTTAAAAAATTTTGAGCCTTCCTTAAGTCTCTAAACTAATTAAAAAGCCAAGGTGCACTGTTTACAATAGCAAAGGCCTGGGACCAACCCAAATGCCCATCAATGATAGACTAGACAAAGAAAATGTGGCACATATACACCATGGAATACTATGCAGCCATAAAAAACGATGAGTTTGTGTCCTTTGTATGGACATGGATGAATCTGGAAACCATCATTCTCAGCAAACTGACACAAGAACAGAAAGTCAAACACTGCATGTTCTCACACATAGGTGGGTGTTGAACAATGAGTACACATGGACACAGGGAGGGAAACATCACACATTGGGGTATGTTGTGTGGTGGGGGACTAGGGGAGGGACAACAGGGGGCAGGGAGGCTGGGGAGGGATAACACCAGGGGAAATGTCTCATGTAGGTGACAGGGGATGAAGATGGCAAACCACCAAGGCATGTGTGTACCTATGCAACAATCCTGCAAGATCTGCACATGTACCCCAGAATTTAAAGTACAACTGAAAAAATAAAAAAGCCAAGGTGATATTTGAAACTCTCAGGAGCTGATTCAAAATCTAGGTAAGTGAGGGAGGCAATAAAGTAAAATACATAAAAGTAATAAAGCCTAAAGAATAGGGACATAGGAGCACAAGCAAAACAAGTTTAAGCTTAAAGATTCTTAGAAGGGAAATAATTGGACTGGTGTTAAAGCTAAGTAGGAATTTACTAGGTAGATAAATGTAAAGAGTTGCCTTCTAGATTGAGACATCTTGCAAAAATCTGTATATAGATGCATAAGAAATGATGAATAATTATTGTGGCCAAAGAGCTTTTTCCAAATACTTTTCAAATCACACTGCCAGTTTTTTTCTATAAGCAAGTCTGAAGTTGAGCCTGAGCCTGTTTTCAGAAGTTGAGATATTTCTGAGTATGTTGGAGTCTACTGCAGTGGACCTGAGAGAAAAGCATGTGCTGTAATAAACAATATTGCAATGACAGGGGGTTTCTGTGTGCTCAATTGGAATTGTCACTTTGGATTTTTTTTTTTTTTTGAAGTTCTTATGTTGTAGAACATCTTTTCTTGTCACTTTGTGTCTATTTTCTGTTTCAGTCTCCTGTTTTCCTTCTGATGCAGTTTGGGCTCTGCCCAGGGCTCTATTTGTGTGTGTGTGTGTGTGTGTCTGTGTATGAATATAAATACAACTTTCATAGCATCATATAAATCTTCAGGGCAATCATAATTCAGAAAGCTACAGGTTTACTGAGTGATCCAGTTAAGTAAAATGAGTGTGAGCTATATGACTGAGGACAAGTTTGTTTTTTAAAAACTTGACTATTTAAAACATTCCCCCTTCTCCCTGGTTAGATATTTGCTTTAGTTCTGTATAATATTGCAATTTGTTCAGTCCTGTCATGCTGATTAAGCATGATTAATTTTTTAAGACTCTTGAAACTAAATATACTTATTTACCCTGATAGAAACCATAACTTTAAGAAAAAAATGACTGATAGTGGCCATTAATTAGTAAATATTTCAAAAGATACTGACATTTTTATTACCCCTCTACATTAAGTGAATAATGCTTTGTGTTCAATGATCAGAAAAGATGAAAACAGGCAGGTTACTTTAAGGCAGTTATGATAAATCTGTATGATGGGATTAAGAGGGTTTTTATTCTGGCAGACTCCAAAATATGCGTGACATGTGCTGCTATTGGTATAGAGATGATTTTAAGTATTAAAGACACAGCTTTAAATTACCCTGGATTACATGGGGAGAAAATGATTTGGTTTCCATTTTCCTGATTGCATCATGAGAAAATTCTCACTTGGCACTAAGATGTATTTAACAACCCTCAGTTTTCACTGATCTCCCTTTTTGTAAAACAGAGGTAGGGCTTAGTTGCATAGCCTTCTCCAAGCAAAAGTATTTGATCAGAAGTTAATAAGATGTTTTCATCGTATTTATTTTATACTATCTCTACGGACAGTTTGTTCTGGTTTCCTATCTACTTATAGTAATAAAATAATTCTTAAACACATTTAATACATTTTGAGTACATTTATTTATTAAATAATATAAACAATTATAAATCTGGACTACTAATCTTTATATTAAGTTTTTTTTCCTCTCAGGTTGGTTCTTTCAAAAAAAGAATACAAAATCTATAATAACAGACAAAAAACCCCAGTCTTCAAAATTGGAATTGCATCAGGAGGCTCTAGGTTAGGACTACTTCTGACAAACAGGATACATGATGACTAATTCATATGGGATGTCCAACAAATGTGGACACAGAAGGTCAAGAATCCCTATATGTTTTATGAGTTAGGCCCATGGTGAACATCAGGCACTAGCCAGAAGGCCAAAAAATTGACAATAATAATCACATGGCTTTTTATTTTAAATAGAAAATTAACCAGCCATTTTTCCTTGCTTTTCTGTTAAATGTTTCTTTTATCGAGCTAATAGAAATTTTTCTGAAAGGTTATGAAATGTTTCCCATTGATGGAGTGTTATAACTGCTGTGGTAAAGTGCCCCTTAGCCCTTTCTTCCTCTGATAACTGAACTACCAATCACCCATGTAGTGTTATTACCTGTAGTGTACCTTACTTAACAAATACAAAGTGAAGCAAAGTCTTATTTATCTCCCTCTTTGATTCCTTCTTTGTAAATGATGAGAGTGAAAAAGCGAGTAAAGTCACTTTAAAGAACACTGAAGTTTTCTCAAGATAATGTACTTATACAATCATAAAATGAAAAGAATGGTAAAAGGATTTATTTGAAAGGATTACAGGGAAGGAGAATAAAGGGAAGGAAATCCACAAAAGCAAAGATTTCTAGGATTAAATGTTTTATAAAAAAGGTATGGGTACAGATTATGCTCTTTTCTATATTAAAAACACACTAAGGAGCTATACACAGTTTCTGAAGTGTTTAGCTAAGAAAGAATTTGCAGAGTAGGATTGATAACTGAGTGGAACAAGGAAAACTTTGAAATGTATGTGAAGCAAGAAAAAAAATAAGGCAAGTAGAATGATTTGGCTTTCAATGACTAATAAATGTGTAACATTGAATTAGAGATTTAAAAAATGAAAAAGGAGATTATATTGGTTAATATATGATCCTATTTTGAAAATACTCTCAGGGACACATGACCCCTGTGATGAGGAAACTGGGCAGTCTCATCAGTTTTAATTTCTTATGGTCATAACAGACAGATTATTTTTAGTAAAATTAAACAAAAATAAACCTAAGGGAAAGCAGAGACATCTGTGCAACTAATCTTTCCAATATTTGTAATACCTTATATTTGTACACATTCATTTTTAAATATTAGAGAAAATATCAAAATGTATATACTTCTAATATAACAGATACCTTAAAAATGTTATTTTATTTAAAACTGGTAACAAATTTGAAACATTTGTATTAGGATCTCTGTTTTACAGATAGGGGAAATTGTACTAATAAAAATTACATGACTGTTCATAATCATATCTACTTCCTCCCTACTAAAGGGTCACACATAGCTTTATTATTGTCATTATTATTTTTTTTTTTGAGATGGAGTCTTGCTCTGTTGCCAGGCTAGAGTGCAGTGGCATGATCTCTGCAATCTCTGCCAGCTAGTTTCAAGCAATTCTCCCACTTCACCCTCCACCTTAGCTCGGACTACAGGAGAACACGACCACACCCAGATAATTTTTGTATTTCTTAGTAGAGATGGGGTTCACCATGCAGGCCATGATGGTCTCGATCTCTTGACTTTGTGATCCACCCACCTTGGCCTCCCAAAGTGCTGAGATAGATTATAGGCATGAGCCACTGTACATGGCTAGCTTTATTATAACTTCAAATCTTACAAAAAGAGACAAAAAATTATTCTGTGTTTCCTCAACTATATTCAAAAGGTGTAGTTGGATATTTCTTTTTTCTTTTTTTTAATTGAGACAGAGTCTTGCTCTGTTGTCCAGGCTGGAGCAAAATGGCACAATCTCGGCTCACTGCAACCTCCAGCTCCCAGGTTCAAGGGATTCTCTTGCCTCAGCCTCCCTCCCGAGTAGCTGGGATTACAGGTGTGCACCACCACGCCAGGCTAATTTAAAAATTTTTAGTGTAGATGGGGTTTCACTGTGTTGGCCAGGCTGGTCTCAACCCCCGACCTCATGTGATCAGCCTGTCATGGCCTCCCAAAGTGCTGGGATTTACAGGTGGGAGCTGCCATGCCCGGCCGTAGTTGGATTTTTACTTCCAGCTATAATAGAACAATTGATACCAGATTTATTCTTTCACCAAAAACAATGATAAAATTGGACAAAATATATTAGGCAACAGTTTTTAGTCACTGACCAATAGACCACTCATGCTTATAATCCTGGAAAGAAGAGAAACATATGAAAGCAGTTCCATGATACCAAGAGGTTTCCAACTGGAGACACTTTTCTGCCAATGTCCATGAAGATGAAATCCAAGCAGAACTGTAGTTTCACTGAGCAGAGAATGCAGATGCTGGAGTTGCAGACTGCTACATTGGCAAGAATTTTAAGGACAGTTGTTCTGAAGAGAAAGAATTGTGTGGGAGAAGGGAGTCTGAAACAAGATTCATCACAGGTGTTTAACTAAGGTCTTGGCAACTTATGCTCGCATTTAACTGCAAGATTACCTGCTACAAAGCAAAAAGATGAATGGGGCTAGGAAAGGTTGTGTAGTATGGGGAAACATTAGATTTATGGTCCATCCAGGGTTAAGAATCCTCACTGAGTCCTTGGTGAGAGCCCAGAAAGGACAAGCCTTTGGAGTAAATAAAGCACCATGGAGTAATTACTACAATCTAAGTCCAATATATAAAGCAAAATAGGCCTTCCCTAACCAATAATAAAGTGAAGTTTAACAGAACCAGAAAGATCCAACAGTAATTTCTTTTCAGTGTGTGGGAGGAGGTAACTAGGCAGACGTGAGCAAGGCAGGAGAGCGCCACTGCCCAGAAATATCAGACGACCATCAGGTGCTGGTCAGGCAGTTGTTAAACTGTCTCTCTAATCTAATAAATAGTTACAGCTGGAACCATGAAAAGGCACACTCCCAATAGGTAGAAAACACTAGAAACTGGTGATCAAGAGGTCCCCAAGAAGATCTCAGGAATTGGGTGAGTGGCCTTGAATATGTGCACTGAGAGGCAAAATACCAGTTTAACTGGTAAATCACTTGTCTGGTAAGTGAAAAAACAAATGCCTCAAACAAGCATGTACACAACTCCAGTAAACACACTGCTCATGCACCACTATACATGAGGACAGCTTGCCCCAAGGTAAAATCAAGGGAGGAGAAACGCAAATCCCGGAACCCTGCCAATGTATAGAACCCCAAATCAAAGGCTGACAGTGCATTTGGATCTCTCAAGTCACCTCTTTGGCGCTCTTCCAAGTGTACTTTACTTCCTTTTGTTTCTGTTCTAAAACTTTTTAATAAGCTATTAATCCTGCTCTAAAACTTTCTTTGGTCTTTCACTCTGCCTTATGCCCTTTGGAGGAATCCTTTTCTTTGAGAAGGCAAGAATGGAGTTGCTACAGACCTGTATAGATTTGCTGCTGCTAACATACTTCAGTGGCATGTGACTTGGATACATTTCCTAAGGATAACATCCCTCTATGCCTTGCCTTCTTTGCCTGGAGGCAATCGACTTCTGTACAGGATTTGTTTCTCACCCTTTACTTTCCTGCTGACTAACCAACCCCCAGAATGATTCCTTGTGGCCACCGTGGCTCTGCTCACTCTGGTGGATCTCTCACCTCATGGGGTAGAAGGACGTGGGAGTCTGCACCAAGTAGACCTGAGACACTAACGGCCTCCTAGACAGGACACTCAGGAGAGTGACAGGGCTAAAGCCTAAGACCACACAATGTCTGGGTTTTCCTCTGCTTTCCAACACATTTGACTCTTTCCCAAAACCTGCACTGACTACCCTCCTGTTGTGTTTTCTTTTTTCTGTATATATTCTGAAATGGGCTTGCACACTTGCTGGACTCTACCTTGTGGGCAAGTGCGCCTTTTCTCTGCTTTCAGTTTGCATACCAGGTTACTTCTTTCTCTGCCTTAAACACATACTCACTGTTTGTTATTCGTGCACCTGTGGCACTTCCTGCTTTGCATGGCAGCAAAGAAATTGTCTCCCTTGCAGATGTCTGTTGGCTCATTACCAGGACAGACACTAGTCAGAAGCCCGACGCCCCCAGCTCCTTATGACTTACAAAGAGCTCTTCATCTCTGTTATGCTCCAGGGTTGAATTTTCTGGTGAGTTTTGAAGCACTTTGTCTGCCTGCATGGGACCTCATTCTGTGGCCCTTTAAGCACACAACCAACTTGCTTTTTTTGAGTTAGCATCCCTTTAGGAGGAGGAAAAATTCTTCCTTTGCCATTTGTGAGCCCTTATCCCAGGCACCAAGTCTTCCAGAGGTCCCTCCTTTATGTCAAGAGGACAAAGGAACATTGCCCTTTCAAATAAAAGGGCTGTCATTTTTTGAGAACATAGGAATGCTTTCCATAAGTATTCCTTTCACTTTCTTCCACTTCTTCCTATAGCAGAGAGATTTTCCTGTCTGTTTAAGCTTTTGTTATCCCAGGAGGAAGAGAAATCCAAAATATAAATTTTTCTCTATTTATTGAATCACTTCCAAGCCCTTCTCAGTATGCATCAAGACCTTAAAGGTCATATTTGAAGAGAGAAGTCCAGTTCCTTGTGCCAGTTAGCTGAAAAACAGACTTCTCGTCTACTTAGAGAACAGGGAAATGATAATCTGAGAAAAGAGATAATCATTTTGTTATTAGAATGCTCCAAGCGAGAGTCACCTATAAGGTCATGGAGACAAGGATATAGGCTGTGCCAAGGCCACACAGGACAAGAGACAAAAGTACACATTGGAGGGAGATGAAGGCTGGTCCTAACTACAGGCACAGAACAGATTACCATTAGAACAGAGATGCAGGTAAGGTATGGGTACCTGGTAGGATTGGTTCTTTCTCAGACCCCCAGGATGAATAAGGTGCTTCCTGTTTACTCCACTATCACCTCTTTTTCCAAGTGGGTTATCTTGATGAGATAGGACCAAGGTTAAGGGTACCTAGTGACATTGGTTTCATTCCAGAATCTTAACAGTGAATGGGGACACCCTATTTAGAAAAGGAAAACAGGGAAAAAAGAGGGGACACTTTCTCTTTCCTTTTTAATTCCTCCTCTGTTCTCTCTTCACAGACGAGCAATCGCATCTCCATATCACACAACACACCCCTTGGATAGATCTTCGAAAACTGGGAAAAGTTCAGTTTCCAAAACTTTAAAACAAAAAATTAGGTTTTCTTTGTAATATGGTTTGGCCTAAAAATGAACTGGGAGAAAATTAACAAAAGTCAGCCTCAGAATCCAATGCCTCTATACAGGAAATTCTCCAATTAGTCCCCTCAGTTATTTAACAGAGATCAGAACAAAAAGGACAGGGCTAAAGAGAAAGAGAAACATAGAGACCAGAGGCAGACCCAACTGTTGGCTGCTTTACAAGATTGCCAGCCCCTCCATATTGCCCTAAGAACACTCCTTCAGGAAACAGCCATTAGTGTGGGAAGCTAGACCACTGGAGGGCAATCTGTCCCAGTGCAATAAATGGCAAGACGCCCTGCACAGCATGCCCCCTCTGCCACAAGCACAGCCATCCATCGGAAGCAGGGCTGTTCCGAGGGTTGAAAGAGCCTGGGACAGAATCACAACCCCTGATGGCCTTGAGCTGAAGAAACTTTCTGCTTCTTACTTGCTACCAAATCAGACATTGCCATCAACAGGACAAACCAAGGGCAACTCTGGAGGTGGAAACTATAATTATGAATCACCTTTTTGGGTTTAGGAGCTGCCTACTCTGTGTGGCAACCCCCTTCTTCAAGCAACATTCCTCCAAATCATGTCTGGTCATGGGGGCAAAAGGCACCTTCTCCCTCCAAAGAAAAAAAATTCACACTCCTTTATACTACTTAGGGGACCAAACACCATTCTCCTACCAGTCCCTGGTGATGTGTAAATACCCTACAACCCTTTAGGATGGGTGTATCCTAACTATTACTCAACCTCTGAATTCATCATTCCCTGATATAGCCCTATTTCTCCTGAGAAACCTACCTAAACCTTTAACCGGTAACTTCAAACTGGAGAGTCCTGCCTCAGGGGCTTAAAAAATAGCTCACGCATATTCAGACAAGCCCCTAGCAATAAAATCTGAGCAATCTCTTGAAGGGGGATAATTTCTACAGTAGGTAGATAACTTATCCTTATTTGCTCCCACTTCACAGTACTCACATAGCAATAAACCGTAACTTTCTAATAGAAGGGAAATTACTTTTGTCTAATTAAAGGGTTATAAAGGTAAAAAGGTATTTTTGTTAAGAAAGATTACCAAAAAAGACACTTTATGTGAAAAAGTGTCTTACTTGGTAAATTACTGTCCTAAAGTAAGTAAAATAAACAGTTGATTGAAAAGAGGGATGTTTAAAACAAGTCAGAATGCCTATATAGGCAGGAAACAAAACAATTTAGTAGGATTGTAATATTTCCTATACAAGGCTGGTTTATGAGTTGTAATAATTTAATTAGTTACAGCTTGTTTTCTTTTTCATACAGCTGATTTTCTTTTGTTGACAGTTTGTTTTAACTTCTTTTCCGACTTATAAGACTGTACTTAACATTCCGTTTTAAGTAACAAGAGGGAGTTAAGAGGAAAGTTAATCTACAATGAAGATCAACAGTGAAGAGAAAAGGGATCTTACTTAATGCCCTTTAGTAATTTACAACATTTTACAAACCAATATAAGTAAGGAAGAAGGTTAATCAGAGAAACAAAGCTCACAGTTTCCTAGATCATAGCTGCTGTCATGTGACTCAGTTCTCATAATTCACATTCCCTTGAAACTCAAAATATTTTAAAGTTTCAACAGCTTAGATTTTGAATTACTTATTTTTACACCATCCAAATGTAGCCTGATTTCTCAAGGGCTTCTTATTTTGAGGTTTCTTGACTTTTCTTCCAGCATTACTTACCTTGATTTTATTCTGACTGCTGTTCCTATTGTACCATAAAAGCTGATCTTAGTAATGTTTAATCCAAAAGATATTTGTCATTCATCACTGTTCTTGTTGTCCTAACAGTAGTTGGGCAAGTTAATATTTATTTGTTTGAGACACAGTTTTGCCATTGATGTTTATAACACTTTTAGTCTGTATTTTTCATTCTCTACTGATGGCCTTTCTATTTCTCTGCCTTTATATAAAATATAAGTATTACTCAGTATTTTGTTTTGATTTGTTTTTCCTTTTCCCTTTCCATCATACAACTTTTATCTAAACAATGCTCTGCATTCTAATGGCTACCATCTAAATGTTATTGACTCAAATTGCTACACAGAGAGGCTTTACTCAACTGTTTTCTGAATATCCCAAACTGTACTCACCAGAAACTCTCTAAAATTGTCCTTCACTTGTATATTCCCTATGTCAATGAATTATACAACCACGTAGCCTAGAGATCAAGCTAGAACCCTGAAGCTATGTCCTTGCATTTTTTATCATAGCCCAAAAATAAACAACATTTTAAAAAGGCTAATTCCTATAGTCTAACTCTATGACAGCTTCAAAGCTTGTTTCTTTCTCTGCATCTTACTGCTACAAGCTAAGCTGGTGTTACTAAAATAGCCTCAAAAATTGTCTTCCTATCTGCCATGCCTACTGTATACACAGACGTTTCCAGATACTGAAATTATGCTTCTAAAATTAAAATCATTATTTTTTAAGACAATTTTATTTTGCTTGATTTTTAAACATTTTATTTTTTTTTTTAGGTTTTTACTTGTATTATTTTCTACACATGGTACATGCATTTTCCCCCCCTTTTCACCAACACTTATGTGCTGTTTTCGGGGGATAATTCTGAGTAGTTATTCACTAAAATATATTCAGTAGGTTGGGCCAGATGTGCTCATGCCTGTAATCCCAGTATTTTGGGTGGCCAGAGTGGGAGGATGACTGGAGTCCAGGAGTTCAATACCAGTCTGGGCAACATAGCAAGACCCCATCTCTACAAAATCAAAATATTTAAAAAAAAATAGAAAAAACAATATATGGTTTTATGTGCAATGTTTTTCTATCTTCTAGGGCTTTACATAAGCTACTGAAACATCCTGCGTTTACTACAACTACTCTTATACTGCTTAGTAGCTAGCTGTATTTTGTGTTGTTTACCAGAAGCCAGTCAAATTGTAACCAGGGGAGCATACCCAGCTCCCAGTTCTGAAGAGGTTCTTGGCCTCTATAACCACAAAGATTGGGGAAAGGGGCACTGGAGGTGCAGCGAGTTTGCTGTTCAAATAAATATCATGGACCCAAAGAGTTTTGCAGAAAAGCAATTAGATAGACACACACACACACACACACACACACACACACACACACACACACACAGAGAGAGAGAGAGAGAGAGAGAGAGAGAGAGAGAGAGAGAAACAGCTCCCGCACTGTTGTGGGAGGGGAGCCTGGAATGGAAAATTCATTCAGGTCAGGAGCAGCTGAAGTTTTATCCCTTGAGTTATTCCCTCCCCATTCATGTTCTCATCCAATAAGAGGAGTTCTTTCAAACTTCCTCTGGAGTGCTCTGGAGTGATTGATCTTTGACTCTGATACCAGATTGACTACTTGGTCCGCAATCCTGAGTTGCGGAGCCCCCTCCCTGGAGTTTTCAGAAGGATTTTGGGACTAAAGAACCTCACCTGGCTTTCCCTACTTGACTCACACGCACAAAAAATCATACAAAGCACATTACACTTCAAACCCCTCTGGTCCCCAGATGGAGGCCTGGAGCCTGGAAACTACTGCATTTGAAACCACGCCCTTTGTGGGCCGGGAAAAGAAGTCCCTCAGTCCCCCCTCTGAACAGCAAAGTCCAACTGCTGTTGGGACATGGGTGTCAATTGTTCTCTAACTACTTCCTGCTGAATTGGGGCATAGCAGGTCCCTGCAGTTGAGGTTTCCTCCAGAGTGGAGTCTTCCAGAGGTGCAGGTTGTTCCATAGGTCTGCGATAGAACTCATGAGCCAAGGACATCTTGGGTTTTATTTGCAGGACGATTTGTAGCCTCATAGCCTCAATTTTAGAAGAAACAAATTTAACGAGAAGGTTAAAGATGAGAGTCCTGAAGGCCAGCAATAACAGAATGGTTATAAACGGGCCTAGAATAGGGTAGAGCCAGGACACCCAGTTGTTAAACAAGCTCCATGATCCTGTTTTTTGAAGGTCTTTAGCCCAGTGTTTGATTGATCCATGAATTCTTTAACTTATAAGACAATACCTGATTGGTTTACAAACTAGCAGCATTCTTCTAAAAAGAGACAGGTTCCTTCTTTCTTTGCTGTTAGCAGATCCAGAGCCTTTATATTTTGAAGAGCTGTAGCCGCTAAAGAGTTAAGCTGCTTCTGCAGAGCTACCAGAGAATTAGCAACCTTTTCCATGTTATTATTTAACTCCTGAGACAGCTTATAGTAAAACTGAGTAGAGGCAGAAATTCCTCCAATGCCAGTACCAAGTTTTCCTATTGTCCCGGCCCCCACTGTGAAAGGAATAATTGGGGTTTGACTATGGCATGGTCTTGGCAAGAGAAGACTCTGCACCTGAGAGTCGGTGTAAATCATCATGGGGGGACACTTGGAAGGAGAGGAGGCATATTTCCCCAGGGATATAGTTCAGACCAGGTAGGGAAAGCCAAGTGGGGCTCTTTTGTCCCAAAATCCCTCCAAAAGCTCTGGAAAACTCAGGATTGTGGTTCAAGTAGCCAGTCTTGTATCAGAGTCAAAGATAAATCACTCCAGAGGAAGTTTGAAAGAACTCCTTTCATTGGATGAGAACATGAATGGGGAGGGAATAACTCAAGGTTAAAACTTCAGCTGCTCCTGACCTGAATGAATTTTCCACTCCAGGCTCCCCTCCCACAACAGCAAGGGAGCGCTTGCACTCTTGTGCTCCTGCTCTCTCTCTCTGTCTCTCTCTCTCTCTCTCTCTCTCTCTCTCTCATTCTCTCTCTCTCTGTCTAATAAATCGCTCTTCCCGCAAAACTCTTTGGGTCCATGATATTTACTCAAACAGCAAACTCAACACGCCTTTGCGGCCCCTTCCCCATTCTTTGTGGTTATAGGGGCCAAGAACCTCTTCAGAACTGGGAGCTGGGTACACTCCCATGGTTACGTCTATCATGAGCCAGCCAGGAGTGTTGGACTTCAGAGCAGTGATTGATATTGGACCCCTTTCGCTTGCTAATCTGTCCTTTCCCTTCTTTTAAATTTGTTAGGGAGGTAAAAACCGGGCACCTCTCAGCCATCTAAGAGTGACTAGTGTGCCCACCGGACTGAAGACACGGGTGTCATGCTTTCTGGGAGCAGACTCGCTAACTAACCCTGGCTCTTCGGAACTGGGAGAGTTGGTCAGCCCTGAATCAGCTTCTGTTTCTTACTGTTCTTTCTTTCTCTGGGCCAAGCCAAGGGCCGGCAGGAGGAAAGGGAGGTTGTGACCCTGCTTAGATCTCCTGAGAAAAAGCCTTCTATGTGAGTCACATCTAACCTTTCAGACCCCAACCTCCTGGTTCCAGACTTCCATAAGGCATACTTGTTTCTGGCTCTTTCCTCTAAGATATTTCCTACACATGAGGCTATTACCCTTCTTGCTAGGACTTTGAGGCTCTTGGGGTGGCAATACAGGGCCCCTTGCCCGTGGTGCCCTCAGGCTTATGCCCATAAGGACTTCCTGCAGTATAAATACACAGGACCTTAGTCCGTAGTGCTAGGTTATGGCCTGACAGAAACAGAGTCTATCAGAGGGTACTGGAAGCTATAGGACGTTGTGTTTTTTATCACCCACAGTTTCCCAGCCCAACTGAGTGGCACCAGAATCCAGTATCGTACAATTTTTCTTGCCTACGATTGGCTTTGTGTATGGCAGAACTTCTCCATCTAGAAGTCCATAGTCAGACCTGCTCCAAGGCTTAAATAGTTAATTACAGGCCCCACAATCTTAGGGCATATTCCCAAAATGGAAAGTGGGATGGGGGAGGAGGCATTGTTCAGAAAGTGGGATGAATCCTGAGGGCGTTGTTCAGCCTCAGCCTTATGGCCAGCCATTATCTTCTTTTAGATTATTGTGCTTAGAGGACCTTCTCAAGGAGTTTATTCTCCTGGGGCAGTTTTACAGTCAGGCATATGTTAATTGAACCCTTAATAGAGAATATTGGCACCCAACACCCAAGCAAGAGTTCAATTAGCATACGCCTAGTTCAATTAACATACGCCAATTAACATGGCCTAGTTCATCAAGGACACACCAGTACAGGGCCACTAATCCACTGGGATTAGTGGAAGAAAGCCCACATCCCTGTGTTCAATTTCAGATGGGTGCTGCTCTTCTCAAGGCAAAATCACCCTTAAAGTGTATCCTGGATAACTGGGACCAAAATGAGTGCAGGAAATATACCTATCCTTTATCCACCTCAGCCAAATATTACTTTCCTAGTGCCTATTAGTGTCTGCCTGGAAGAACCTGAAAGGTATTTCTGATTTATAGTAAACATTCAAGATAGTAAATGGTTAAAAGAGAGTGTCAGGTTTTTGTTCTTTAGTTACAGTTCTTTAGAGAAATACATGAGCTTTGGAACATGAGAGTTCACCAGCTCATCACTGAGAAGTATAACATAGGGAAAAAATGACATTGAAGTATATACCAGGAGGGCAGACTTTGATGGACAGAAGAGAGGTGGCTAGAGGAAAGTGAAAACTGTTTAAAGAGAGGGGCGTTTGCCATATGTTCAAGATCATGACATTAAATGCATACTTTTGAAAGATAATATGCTTTTTAGAGGTCCATGTTTGACCTCTGCTTGACACATTTGTCTCAGATATTTCTCACTGTTTATTTCGCACTGTCTCAGATTAACATAACATCTTTTATAATAGGCCATGATGGACAAAACTGTTTAAAAGGTTTGGATACTTAATAGTAACCTTCTGAAGTAGGATGATTTTTTTAAAAATTAATCTCTCTTTTATGGATGAGCAAAGTGAGTTTGGAGATTAAAACACAGGTCAAGTAGTTAGTAGGAATAAAACTTCTGACTTGAAACCAAGTGTACATTTTATTGCCACCAAGTTAGAATCTCTACTTTTCAAAAGCAAGCATTCTCTTACTCTTTTTCCTAGTCTACAATTAAATTTTATCATAAAACAGAGACATTTAAAACCGTACGAACCTATCATATATTCATTTATTCTTAGCTGCTATATTTTAAATATCCATTTTGTTTAATTAAAGTTAGAATGTGTATGTTTTATTATTTTTGAAGCTGATTTTATTCCTAATATTGAAGGTCATTTTTAGACTATTTTATATAATTATGTCAAAAATATATTAATGAGAAACTGAGACTTTATTATGTGATATTGTGCCAGAATTGCTAGCCTTTGCTTTAGTTATTTAGTAATAACTAAAATAAGCAGCCCAGGATAACTAAGATCTGTGTGTAAACAAATGCTTATCTTGACTTCTGTAAACCACTGAAGTAACAGAATGACAAAAGTCCCCCGGCCCTTGGAATGTCCGGAGACCCCCGCCCTCATCTCCACCCAGGAGGTGAATTACAGAATCCCCTGGAACTTGGAATGTCCGGAGACCCCCGCCCTGGTCTCCTCCCAGGAGGTGAATCACAGAATCCCCTGGCCCTTGGAATGTCCGAAATCTTTTCATCCCCATCCCCGCTCCTCACCCCCACTCCCAAGGTGGTTTTTCGGGTATAAAAAGTCTTGACACCCTCCTTTTGATGCCACAGGTGGGAGAGACGTGAGTCCTCTGTGGTCACCGGCATAATAAATGACCCTGCAATCTGGCATACTTTTGTCTTGGTGCTAACTTTCTACGCTCAATCCAATACAACAATTAGGATATACAATATAGAAAATGTGTCTAATTCTGGATGAAGAAGAAAATTTGGAAATTCTAAATGCCTAAGACGTATAATAAATATGACATTACATAGCAACAGGAAAAACATTTCTGCTTTATACCAACATTTCAGTTAAATTAAGTATTTAAAATGTAAAAATTGGAAGTCAAAAAAGTACAAAAGAAAACTGAAAAGCCACGTGGTTATGTAAATATACGTGAAGTTATGTTCTATATGAATAGTATATTGTTTCTAGATATAAAGACCACTTTCTGCCCAGAAACCATAAATTGAAGCACAAAAGCTAATACTTTCTCCAAGGCAAAATTATATTTTATAAGTAAAGATAAAATTAAAGTAAAAACATGAGGAATATTAGGGGAATTTGTAAAACCTACCAGAGTTAAAAGATTGTGATATTATAAAAATAACAAAAACTACTTAAAAACATAGAAAGGATATGGCTCCATGGTGCAGAGAAAAGTGAATTCAAACAGTTCTCAGATAAAAAGACCCAGAACATAATTTATAAACATGCATGTCAAAATTATGAGATTTTATTTCTTCGTCTGTGAGTTTGAAGATCAAAAAGATTTATAATCTACACTACGTGATTTATTGTGGAAGTAGATATTCTCAGGTCTTTTTTAAAGTTTGCAGTAGGCCTTGATTGAGCCACTGCACTCCACCCTGGGCAACAGAGTGAGATCTTGTCTCCACAAAAGGTTTTTTTTTTTTAATTATACAGGTGTGGTGGCATGTACCAGTAGTTCCAGCAACTGGGGAGGCAATAGTGGGAGGATCACTTGAGCCGAGAAGTTTGAGGCTGCAGTGAGATATGATTGTGCCACTTCACTCCAGCATGGGAGAACCTGTCAAAAAAAAGAGGCAAGTAAATTGTTGGAACACTCAAGAAAGCATTATTAGGTATTGTCTATCAAATTGAAGATAAGCATAATTTTGTTGCAGTGTATTCCTTTGCAGGAATTTATCCTATAGCTATCGTAGGCTTTCACAAACTATTCTGTGTGAATGAACATTAAGTATATCCATGCTTGTAATGAATAGTGATTGAATTTAATGTCAATATAAATATAATAAAAATAAATTATAGAACTTTAATATTTAGTAACTGTTCAGCTAATTAGAAGAATTAGACTTCTCTTTCTCTTTCTTCCTCCATAATTATATCAAAACTATATGATTAAGTATGTTAAAAGAAAAACTTAAGATAGAGTAAACTTAACAGAGTTTATTTGAGAAAAGAACAATTCATGAATTGGATAGCATTCAGAACAAGAAGCAGTTCAGACAGCTTGGCACAGCAGGGTGAGCAGCAAGCCTGTATAGGCCAAACACAGAAGCAAAATAGTGAAATTATCTGATTGGACACAGCTAGGCATCTGTTTTATTTGGTCATGGTGTCATGAGGTATGTGTCTTATTGTACAAGTCATGATGAGTTGGCTGTCTGTGATTGAAAGTGCTGAGGACTTTAAAGATGATTACTCTGCAAGCCAACAGGATTCTCTGGTTCATGTCCTTGTCTGTCTTCAGTTGGTGTGATGCCTTACTTTCCAGGATTGTTCCTTAGCTGTGCCAGAGAAAGAATGGACAGTCTTTGCCAGCAAAGAAGAGCACTCTAACCCATCCAGTTACCACTTGCCTATCCTACCCCGGGTGTGCTGTAGAGGGAGGGGTGTAGTCAATTAAAAGTCATCACGTGCAGCTTCTTGAGATGTTAAATAGAAGACTTGTTAAAACAAAAAAAAAAAGCCTTGTTTTATATTTGTGCTACAAAATCCTGGATAGTAAATTTATCATTGATAGAATAAATTATTGGTTCTTCACATTTTTCTTAATACTCTGGGTAAGACTTGTGTTTGTGATCATCATGAAGGGAGCACAGTAACAAGCTGTCATGGAGTAAATGGCCGCCAGTATTCACAGGTGGCATGATGGATGGTGCAGAGTCATGAGTAATGATGTAATCAGAATTGAACACATTATACTAGGAAACTGCAGATGCAAAACGTTCTGCATTATTTTAATAGAAAAGGGCTTTAAAGAGCCATGTATGGTATGTAATAACAATGCTGCATTTTTCTCTAGGTGTAAGATAAGAAACTAGCTAATAATGGTCATTTGATAATAGGGAACATTAAAAGATAGTTTCTGGATCTGACAGGAAGAGATGATGCCTAGAAAGGATCTTTATATGTATTAATTAGATAATAATTCAATATGTTTTAATAATTATTTTAAATCTCCTTCAATAAATCACATTACCCAATGTAAACCTATAAATTTTGAAATATTTTAAAATACATTTAATAAAAAATATATCGCTTGGGCTCCGCATGTCCTAGTAGTGGCCAGTGCAAGGGAATTAGACATGCAGAGTAAAAGTACCAAGTAAATTTTTAACTCTACATTTTATGTACATTTTTTCTCTCATGCATATGTGTTTTTTATCCAAAAGTTAAATAAACATATTGTGAGTAAATGCATTGAAAATAGTTTGAGCATGCATTAATAATAATACTACAAACTTTTTTGTTTTAAAGGTCATCCCAGTTTTAGGTACAAAAAATCTTTTAAAATTGTAGGCATTGATATTTATGAAAGCTGATCCATGAAAAAAGAGAATACTGTAATATGTCAGAAAACATAAGAAACTGGAACATTGACAACAAATCTCAACACATCTTCATATCCCTCTCCCACAGAAAAGGTGTTAAGACTTAGATTTTGTATAGTTAGTTTAGTCAATCATTAGCTAAACCTCTAACTACTTTTATATTCAAAATATTTTTGAGAGTAGACAACATTAGGTCACTCATATGTTGAAGCTAGTATGATTTGACATCATAAAATGAAAGAAAATTGTGTCATCTCATTTGTAAAAATAGATGCACCTGTTGTAAATACATTGTAACTGGAAAGCAGACAAAGAGTACAACTGCACATTTAATACTAATAAAATACTCCATGACTATTATTCTGTTCTCACTCTGCTATAAAGAACTACCAGCAACTAGGTAATTTATGAAGAAAAGATGTTTAATTGACTCATAGCTCTACATGACTGGGGAGACCTAACGAAACTTACAATCACGGAGGAAGGCAAAGGAAAAGCATGTCTTCTCATGACCACAGGAGAGAGAGAGAGAGCAAAAGGTGAACAGCCATACTTTTAAACCATCAGATCTCTTGTGAACTCACTCACTATCATAAGAACAGCATTGGGAAAACCTATGATCCAATCACCCCCACCAGGCCCCTCCTCTAACACTGATTTCAATATGACATGAGATTTGGGTGGGGACACAGAGCCAACCCACATCAACTTTGTGGAGTTTATTACCAGGATTTAAGAATATTCTATGTTAACATAATAAGAAAAAAAGACAATCTAATGCTTCAAAAATAATTCAGTAAGTAGATATAGTATTTAGTACAGAAAATAGGCTGTATAATGAATTTAGACATACTGTACCATATGCAAGTAACAAGCAATTTTTATTCTTGCTCTATAATGTCAAACATTTAGAATTTGTCTACAGACTTCAGTGACATTATTTAATGGTAATATTTATCTTCAACCTTATGTTTAGCCATATGCATGTATAAATTATATAAAGACATAAATATATATACAATAGATTAGGGAGATATAAATATATAAAAATTAACCATTCTAATTATGGAATTTTAACTTTTTGCATTTGTTATTAATTTTTCTAGAGTCTTAACATCCTTGTCCTGGTCATGGTTATAAAATTCAGTTTTATTTTAACATTTCTTCTAGAAAATCTGTGTGCTCTAATGGAGTATTAACCCTTGCACATCAGCATGATATTTTAGAGAAATACGGAAAATTGCTTTATTTTGGAAAAAAAATATTTTGCTCCTTCTGCTCATTCTGTCATCCAGGCTGAAGTGCAGTGTTGTGATCATGACTAATTGCAACCTCAACCTCCTGACCTCCCAGGATCAAGCGATCCTTCTACCTCAACCTCACAAATAGCCAGGACTATAGGCACACACCACTATGCCCAGCTGATTTTTGTATTTTTTGTAGAGACAGGACTTGCCATGTTGTCCAGATGGTTTTCAAACTCCTGAGCTCAAGAAATCTACCCCCTTCAGTTTCCCAAAGTGCTGGAATTACAAAAGTGAGCCATTGTGCCCGGCTGGTGGTATAATCTTTATGACAGTAGGTATAAAGTATGGTTGTAGAGCATATCATCTTCCACATCTTAGAAACATGGTTTCAAATACCACCTTAAGAACATTACATACTCTTTGCCTTTATTTTTTTTTTTTGAGGAGACAGAAAAATGTTTTTCCTTTACAAATAAGAGAAAAGACAATAAAATAAGTATAATTATCCACATGTTAAAGTTAGTAAATATTATTACAAAATATGTTACAGAAAATAGAGAAAAGGAGGAATAGATGAATAAAAATATAAATCAAGTACAAAAAATTGAACAAAGTCTATGTAAAATAATTAAATGAACATTTGAAAATGTAATATCTAGACTTAAAAATACATTGGATGGGTTTAACAGAAAACTGGTCATAGCAGAACACAAATTTATTAACTTCAAATGATTGGAAGTTCAATTGAAAATATTCGAGCTAAAGCACAAAAGGGTAAAAAAGGAATAGAGGAATAGAATGTGAGAGAAATGTGGAACAATATCAGAATGATTTGATTATGCTTAACATATGTGCTCTTTCAATACAAAAGCGTAGGAGAGAGAAAATAGGGTACAAACAACCTCTGAAAAAATAAAAATTGAGAATTTTCTAAAGCTTATGTAAAAGATTACCTATATGTAAAATGGCCATAATAATGTGCCACATAAGTTGGATAGAAAGATTAGTAAGAATAATACATCTGAATTGCTTACACATAAGAAACATTCAATAAATGAGTAATTTTTAATATGAAGATTTATAGCAGAATATCTGTTATTAGAAATTAAGATTTTTAAAGCCAACTGCACAGTAAGCAAACTAAGGTGAGAACTTTGCTTTGTTTCATTTAAACTTTGTGATGCTCCGTCCATAGAAACCTGACTTGTACCAGGAAGGATTCCAGTCATATACCATCTGGTATTAGAATGAAGCCTCACAATTATGAAACCTATTTTTTCTCTTAATTCCACAAAAAGAGAAATGTGGTGAATGATAAATGTTAAGTAGTTATCATCAGAAATACTGATGGTCACAAGTGAAAGGAGTGAGAAAGGATGAGAAAGGGTACAAATGATGTCAAAAGAATTAAAAGGACTGCTACGAATTAGTTTGTAAGAAGTCTAGATCTCATTGTAAACCACTGAATTTTTCTGATTAACAGGCTTAATGGTGAAGCATGTACTTATTAGAACTGTTTTAGCATTTACTTAAAATATACTAATAAAAAAGAAATCATTTATGGTAAAGCAAAAACATGTAAAACGTTATAGATCAAATAAGGACAAATAAAAAAATAAATATGTCATTATTTGACATTTAAAAAATTAGGTTTATTGTGGCCTCTTTGTTAAAGGATGTGTATATTTCATTAAATTCTCAACAGGTTAGCAATAACCATTCTAGTATCCTGTACTGCTCACAGATGAGAGTCACTATTTCTAAACAACCATTATTTCTTATCTTACGTGACCTTAAAAAAAAAACACACACACACACACATCTAGTTGCTTTTTTCTTAGATCTTTAATATTTTCCTAAAGCAAATTACCTTCTGAAAAATAATTATTTTTGTCCTAAGTTTTAATTTTTCTCTTTAGATTTAGGTGTATTTCTCAACAACGTTCAACTATTCACTTCATTCTACTTCCTTGTGAATAATTGGACATGTCCTAGCCGACTAACTTTGTTGTTTATGAAGCAAAAATATTTTAAATTTATTTCTAAACAATGTTATCCCAACACATGTTAAAACAATAAAAACATGTATTCACAGTAATAATCTATTTTTCAAATAACTTTTTAACTTAAAAATAATGTAATAAAACTGTTTCTACTTTGATATAATTTAATAGTAATTCTAGGAAACATAAAGATCATATATATCTATATAATTTATTTCAATAATGCTGTCAGTTTAAAAATGTAATTAGCATAAAACTTATCCTTAGCTCATTTTTTAAAATGTCTATGATTCCATAATAACTTTTTCCTGAAGAAAATAGTGGCTTTTTGTTTAGAAGTATGATTTTTTTCAGCAACTTATTCAATAACCATAGAAAAGAAAGAGTCAATAAAACAACTAGCCAATTTTGTAAAATGAATTTTTAGTGATTTTTTTTTTCTATCCTAGCTAGGGAAGAGTTGTGCTCAAATTCTGAGTATTGATAATTGTACTGGTGTTGTAATCGGCCAATATTTTAAGCTTCTTTGATTATGCACACGGAAGGCAAGGCTAGTAGCCTTATTAATTGAAGTCAATATTTTAGAAAATGTGAGAATTAACAGGTACATTCAGTATTACTTTTCTCATATCCTAAGATATCGAGTAACAATATGTTAAAATTCAATGATGAAGAATAAAATCATAGGGAAAAACACACGCAAAAGGAAATATAAATGATGAAGAAATGACCAAACTGAAATTTATTTTGGATGTTCCTTTGAAATAAAATAAGCATAATTCTAAACAAATTAACCACCTCGAATGTAATAATATTCAAGTGCATATATATATATGCATACATATATATATATATATATAGTTTAGGCTTTTGTAATGTGAGAATATGCTCTAATCCATTGACTCTGAATTTTAAACTTTAAAATAACAGCCCAATTACAATAGATGTCAGTCATTTAACAATATTTCTAGGGTTTCATCAATTCGAAAATTACCATTCTCACCAGATCTACTCAAATTCCATCATTATTTTTCTCTACTTCCACTCCACTCTTAAGTTCCCCTTTCCTATATTGATATAGGTGCCAAGTCCCATCTCTCTCATATTTTCATTTCTTCATATCTCCATAACTTCTACTCAAGTTCAGCCCTCCATAACCTCTCAGACTTTCAAATGAATTTTTGGATCAGGCTTTTAATCTATGTCATATATTATGACCTAACTACACCTGATCCATTCTCGAAACTGAGATAGCTACTTCCCCTTCTACATACCCTTTTGTGTCCCAGTCATATCAAAACGTTCTTAATTTTTCAAATGCACAGTGTTTGAGAACCACAGTCTTTCTTCCTCCAAGCAATTATACTTACCTCTTCCTCTGTCATCTCATATTCTTTCCTTCCTTATTGCTTATTTAGATAGCCACACTCATTTGGCTCTTCCTTTTCTAAGCTAGCCTGTTATAACCCCTTGAGAGCTTTAGAACCCTCCTTATGCTTCTTTCTAATTCAATTTCTACTCATTTTTCCAACACTATTTTGAAGAATTACATAAGTACCAAGATTTGAGCTCGCTTATGTTAGAAGCCCAATTTTTAAAATTGCTTATTGGTTTGACATATTCACTGTACCAAGCTGGCAACTTTGAATTCAGTCACATTATAATAAACATTTATTGACTTAATCCTAAGCAACTGAAACTTTCTTAAACATAAAGAGGCCGGGCGCGGTGGCTCAAGCCTGTAATCCCAGCACTTTGGGAGGCCGAGGCGGGTGGATCACGAGGTCAAGAGATCGAGACCATCCTGGTCAACATGGTGAAACCTCGTCTCTACTAAAACTACAAAACATTAGCTGGGCATGGTGGTGCGTGCCTGTAATCCCAGCTACTCAGGAGGCTGAGGCAGGAGAATTGCCTGAACCCAGGAGGTGGAGCTTGCGGTGAGCCAAGATCGCGCCATTGCACTCCAGCCTGGGTAACAAGAGCGAAACTCCGTCTCAAAAAAAACAAACAAAACAAACAAACAAACAAAAAAACCATAAAGAATATTCAAGGAAGAAGGAAGGATGGTGGCATGATACTCATCTTCCATACTCACTGAATATTTGTCTGAATCAGTTTATATATTTATCCCTTAAAAACTCCTAAAAATATTTTGCTTCTAAAAATGCATGAGAAATAATAATTAAAATAACTAGCTCCTCTCCCAAAGATTGGCAGGTGCAGTAAGGGAAGGGTGGGGTCAGCAGAGAATGAGCAGCAGAGGACTGATCCTATTTCCGTATCACCTAATTCACATGGCACCAGTGGTATTTAAGAAATAAATAGTTTCTACATTCAAGAACTCTTTAACATTTTTAGCACTTGTCAAACAAAAATGTGATATCAAAAAGGCAATTTCAATAAGCATTCTTCAAATATTTTTAAGGAAAATATTTTGAACATCATTTAAACATTTTATTTCGCTTTAAGTGCAGTTGACCCTTAAACAATGTGTTAAGTGTTCCACCCCACCCCACTACTCTTGCAGTTGAAAATCTGCATAAAGTTTTTGACTTTTCAAAAATGTAACTGCTAAGCCTACTGTTAACTGGAAGCTTAGCAGTTAACAGTAGCCTTACCTACAACATACATTGTCATTTAAAACATATGTTGTATGTCATATGTATCATTTACTGTATTCTCAGAATAAAGTAAGCTAGGGAAAATAAAATATTACTAAGAAAATCATAAGAGAGAGAAATATATTTACTATTATTAGGTGGAAATAGTTTTTAACCTTGTCATCTTTACCTTGAATAAGAAGAGAAGGTCTTGGTCTTGCTGAGATGGAGGAGGTGGAAAGGGTAGCAGGAGAGGCAGGCAAACTTGTTACTTTACAAAAACATGTTGTAATTTCTGTCTGACCTTTTAGCTTTCTCATTTCTCTGAAAATGTTTCTGTATGGTACCAGTCCTTCTTCCAAAGTTTGCCTTAGTTTTACTGTCTGTATCATAGAATGGTCCATGTTGTAAAATAAGTCAAAAGCAGTTTTGAATAATAAAAATCCTTTGGCCAGATTCTCTAATGTCCACTCGTTTTCTTACCCTGCTTCTTCAATAAATTCTTTCTCATAATCTGACTCTCATTCCCATCAAGACAGTTTCTGTTAATTCCTCTGATGTGGGTTCTATTAGCTCTTTAATTTCTCCAAGATCTCAAAACTCTTCACCCACCCTGTTCAACTTTCTCCATATTCACAGTCTCTCATGATTTTGTCATTGGCTCTGTCCTAAATCTAGATGCACCATATCTGGATATAGTTTTCTCCAGCAGAAATTTAGTGTTTTAGGCTTAATGGCATTCATGACTTTTTCTCCAATTATGACAGCACCTTCAACAGTGTATTCCTTTCAGAGTTTCATAATGTTTTCTCTATCAGAGTTATCTTCCATAGCATTGACAACGTTTTTCATAGAATACCTTGTGTATTGAACTTTATGCATCTTGATTAAACCCTGATCTAAAAGCTGAATTAGAGACATTGTTTTTGGAATAGATTAGACAACTTTGACAACTACAATTTTCAACTCGGGGATTCTGGGTAGCCAGGGAGATTGTCCAATATCAAAAAATCTTTGAAAGTTCATTCTTTACTTGCAAGGTGCTTCCTGACTTCAGGAACAAAGCATCTCTGGAATCAGTCCCGGAAAAGGATTTTTGTTGTACAAATTTTCTTGTACAACCCAAAGTCTGTCAATTGATGTTAATCTTTTCCCTTCAAGTCTTGAGGACTAATAGCTTTATAGATAAAGGCAGTCCTCATCATAAACCCAACTGTATTTGCACAAAAATATAAAATTATCGTATCCTTGCCAACCTTAAATATTTGCACTTATTTTTCTTCCTTACTAATAAGTTTCTATAGTGGCATAATTTTTATCAAAAATAGATACATTAATCTGCATTAAAATTCTGTTCAGGCAGGTACCTTTTCTCTTTAATGATTTTCTTAATAGCATCTGGGAAATTTGCTACGTCTTAGTTGATAGAAGCTGTTTCTTCTGTTATCTTGAAATTTTTTTAAAGACACTATTTATAAAATCATCAAACCATCCTTTGCTGGCATTAAATTTTCTGGCTTTACATTCTTTGCCTACCTTTTATTTAATCTGCCATATAATGACTTCACTTTCTCTCAAATTATTAGTCTGTAGACATACCTTTCTTATAGAAATTTTGCATCCTCATAAAAGCTGAATTTTCAATATGGGATTAAAAAAGCTTTTTTATAAAAAGTGCAAACTATTTACTCATCTTGCTGTAACTGCAACAATGGTTCTATGAATATTTTCTTTCTTTTTACATGGTCCCTATGCTTGATTTATTTATAGGAAAATAGTGGACAACCACCACTTCAGACCTCAATCTATGTTACAAGCAATTCAAGTTTTTCTCATAATGTTATGACTTTTCTCCATTTCTTAGGAACACTTCCAGCATCACTAGTGGCACTTTAAATGGGTCCTATTGATGATTCACAGTATTGCACTAAACATGATGAAAAATATGTGAGAACAATGAGAGGTCACTTTGTAATGCAGTATGCAATTAACTGGAGAGATGATCTGTCCATGAAATGATGAGTAGGTGTTTTAATTGGACACTTGCAATACTTGAGCTTACCTCAATAACAACATGTGATGGCCACAAACTTATTACAATAGTACAGTATGTTCTACAGTAATTGTATACAGTGATGATGTAATACTGCATCATTATATTTGCATTCCTTTTGATCGTGAATACCACCATATATGTTCTGTTTATGTACAAAAAATTTGATAAACTTTGTTTTTATAATATATATGTGTATATTTTATAATAGCAAATGATAAACTAGTAGCTATGTATAGTTGATACATTCAAGACAGAAAAATATTTATTTTTATTTTTGATATTTCTTGGCTACGTGGTTTTTCTGTACATTTTTTTTAAATTGCAAATTTACACATTTCTAATATATTAAAAAATATTCACATATATGTGGATCTATGTAGCTAAAACCTCTGTTATTTAAGGGTCAATTATAGTTTCTCTATGGCTGAATTGGTTGACAGTCAACAGATACATAATGAGACTTTAATTTTCTTCAAAGGGAGAAATATTTCTTTCATATACATATATATATATATATATTTTAATTGCACTTTAGATTCTGGGGTACATGTGCAGATCTTGCAGGGTTGTTGCATTGGTACATACATGGCAATGTGGTTTGCTGCCTCCATCTCCCTGTCACCTATATCTGGCATTTCTCCCCATGTTATCACTCCCCAACCTCCCTAACCCCTCTGTTCTTCTCCCCCATCGTCCCCCCCAATAGGCCCCAGTGTGTGATGCTCCCCTCCCTGTGTCCATGTATTCTAATTGTTCAACACCTGCCTATGAGTGAGAACATGCGGTGTTTGATTTTCTGTTCTTGTATCAGTTTGCTGAGAATGATGGTTTCCAGATTCATCCATGTCCCTACAAAGGACATGAACTCATCATTTTTTATGGCTGCATACTATTTCATGTTGCATATGTGCCACATTTTCTTTGTCCAGTCCATCATCGATGGGCATTTGGGTTGATTCCGGGTCTTTGCTATTGTAAACCATGCTGCAATGAACATAGGTTTGCATGTGTCTTTATAATAGAAAGATTTATAATCCTTTGGATATATACCCAGTAATGGGATTGCTTGGTCAAATGGAATTCGTATTTCTAGATCCTTGAGGAATCGCCACACTGTCTTCCACAATGATTGAACTAGTTTACACTCCCACCAACAGTGTAAAAGTGTTCCTATTTCTCCATATCCTCTCCAGCATCTGTTGTTTCCAGATTTTTTAATGATCCCCATTCTAACTGGCATGAGATTATATCTCAATGTGGTTTTGATTTGCATTTCTCTAATGACCAGTGATGACGAGCATTTTTTCATATGTTTGTTGGACTCATATATGTCTTCTTTTGAAGAGTGTCTGCTTATATCCAACTGCCCACTTTGAATAGGCTTGTTTGTTTTCTTGTAAGTTTGTTTTAGTTCTTTGTAGATTATGGATATTAGCCTTTTGTCAGATGGGTAGATTGCAAAATTTTTTTCCCATTTTGTTGGTTGCCAATTAACTCTAATGATTGTTTCTTTTGCTGTACAGAAGCTCCAGAGGTTAGTTAGATCCCATTTGTCATTTTTGCTTTTGTTGCCAGTGCTTTTGATGTTTTAGTTATGAAGTCCTTGCCTAGGCCTATGTCCTGAATGGTTTTGCTTAGGTTTTCTTCTAGGGTTTTTATGGTGTTAGGCCTTATGTTTAAGTCTTTAATTCATCTGGAGTTAATTTTACTGTAAGGTGTCAGGAAGGGGTCCAGTTTCTGCTTTCTGCACACTGCTAGCCAGTTTTCCCAACACCATTTATTAAACAGGGAATCCTTTCCCCATTGCTTGTTTTTGTTGTTAAGTTTCTGTTCTATAACCTCAGTTTGATATTCAAAGACTTTTGACAATTTTTAAAATTATTGGTAATAAGCTCTTCATTCACATTTCTGAGAATTATTCTAGTCAAGGCTCTACTCATCCTCAGAGTCTTCATTCTCAATGCAAAGAAAAATCTTGCCTTCTACTTCACTTAAAAATCAGCCTGATTATCAAGAATGAATGATTCATTTTCACAATTTCCTTCTCTCAAATAAAAATTTGTATAAATTAGCCCCTTTCTTAATCTTTTTTAGACTCAGCAAAAGAAAGGTTCATTATCTTAATTCAATCCATCCACATGAATCTTAATTTCTTCTTCGCTGCATTTCTTCTAGGATCTTGCCTGCTCTATTCTCATGTGTCTTGTCTCCGTCATAAGATTCCCTTCTCTACTGGTCCTTTACCTCTACATATAACAGGTTTATGTCTCCTTCTTTGTAAACATTCTATTTTGAATATTCATGCGTGTGCTCTTCTTAAGAGTCTGCTCTACCACTCTCCCTACCTCTCTTTACTTTGCAAGATTAGTGCTCTTTCTCAATTTTAATTCATGCCTCAAATGTGACGCAGTCTGACTTCTGTTGTCACTAATTCATCAACACTACTATTGAATGCGTCTCCATTTTTATCTTGTTTAATATTTCTGCATCCTATGACATTGCTAACCATGCTTTCCCCCAGAAATATTTTTTCCCATTTCTCATGGTATTCTTTGTTCCTAGTTTTCCTAGTTACTTTATCCTCACTTCTTAATCTCCATGAGTTCTGTCTTTAATTCTACCTATAAAACATTATGTTCTCAAATGTATATTCAATGGATTACTGCTGTTTTTCTCTAAAAAACACAGTGTGATCTCATCCACTCCAATTATATTCCATTGTTTTATAGAAATATGTTGATTGTTCCCAAATTTATTTATTTTTGGTTTGAACTGTCTTGTGCTCAATAAACCAATGCAAGCTTTCCATAAACAGATACATTTTACTCCTCCAACCTTACTGCTTTACATGCAGTTAGTGTCATGAGTCATTCGAGTCAGAAACATGTACTTTATCTTCACTTCCCTCAAACTCCTTAAGTATCCCACCCCAAATCTTGTTAATTTATCTCAGTAACATTTGAAAAATAATTCAGCCCTACATATGCCTCACCCTGCATGGTAAATTCTTCTTAAGATAATTTTGAAAGGGTACTTACCAATCTTGTCCTTACCCATGCCTCAAGTTTATCCAAGTTCCGTACTGCTATAATAATCAATCTAAAATTCTACATTTATTTAGACCAAAATCACTGTGTTCAAAACTCAGTTCTGATTTTTTCTAGCTGTGTAAACCTGAGCAAATTATTTAGTTATTCTTTGTCCTAATTTTCTTATCTGTATGTGAGGCTAACAAAGTACCTACCAGGAAGGGTTGTTAAAAGGTTAATTAATATATGTAAAGAGCTCTGAGCCATGTCTAGCACATAGAAAAAGGTAGGTATTTTTCTAACTTTTTCAGTTATTTCAGATTCCTGCTTATTATCTTTTAAAATGTGGAACAGAGTTCTCATAGAAAATTAAATTTCAGGCCGGGTGCGGTGGCTCAACCTATAATCCCAGTACTTTGAGAGGCTGAGGCAGGTGAATCATGAGGTCAGGAGTTCAAGGCCAGCCTGGCCCATATCATGAAACACCACCTGTACTAAAAATACACAATTAGCTGAGCATGGTGGTATGCACCTGTAATCCCAGCTACATGGGAGGCTGAGGCAGGAGAATTGTTTGAACCTAGGAGGCAGAGGTTGCAGTGAGCTGAGATCAGGCCATTGCACTCCAGCCTAGGCAACAAGAGCAAAACTCCATCTAAAAAATAAAAAAAAGGAAAAAAAAATAGAAAGTAAATTTTTATTAATTGCATATATAATACAACTGGGATAAACAGGTTTATGTACCATGCTATTAATCTTGTTTACAAACTAATTTGAACATTTGATTCACTTAGCATGAAGTCTCCCTAACACACTGCTGTCTTGAAGTGGTCACAGAACTTCTAGGGCTTCACTAATATGTGTTTGGATTCCCTATATCAACAACAGGATATAGGTTGTTGTTATCTTCCCCCTTCTGCTATTTTATCAACAAATAAATTACAATTGAGCTTTTAAAATTGACTATTTCTACTCAAAATCTGGCTTTCCTGCTTTAGTGGAAATCATAACTTCACCAATTTTCTCCATGGCATTTAAATCTGAAGCTTTGTAGAAACTGATTTACTTTACAGGGTATGTTATACATTTTGACCAAATTCTTCTCTTTATATTTTCTTGGATTTCTGGCTCATTCCTTTCTATTACTGTGCAACAGATTCTCTCAAATATAGTAGCTATAAAATCATCTATTTATGGCCAAGCGTGGTGACTCACGCCTGCAATCCCAGCACTTTAGGAGGCCAAGGCAGGGCAGATCACCTGAGCTCAGGAGTCTGAGACCAGCCTGGCCAACATGGTGAAACCCCATCTGTACTAAAAATACAAAAAAGTACCTGGATGCGGTGACGCGTGCCTCTAATCCCAGCTACTCAGGTGGCTGAGGCAGGAGAATCACTTGAACTGGGGAGGTGGAGGTTGCAGTGAGCAAAGATATCACCACTGCACTTCAGCCCGGGCAACAGAGTGAGACTCCGTCTCAAAAACAAACAAGCAAGCAAACAAAACAAAACAAAACGCCAACATCCATTTATTAGCTCACAGTTTGGTAGGCCCGAAGTTCAGATATGGCATGGCTGTGTTCTTTGATCAAAGTCTCACAAAGCAGACAGATATTTCAGCTTTTATCAAAGTCTCACAAAACAGACAGATACTTTTGGCTCCAACAAGCTGTCCAAATTACTTATCCTATAGCTCCCTCCATCTTCAAAGACAAAAATAGAGAATCTCCTTGTATTGAATCATTCATCATACTTGGATACTTTGGTTCCCTCTCCAGGAGGAGCCCTGTCCCTTTAAGTCCCCACCTAAGTAATTCAGGCCCACTTAAAATAGGCTCCCTTCATAAAAGTCAACTGAGTTGGGACCTTAATACCTTATTTACATTGGCAAAATCCCTCTACATCAGCACATTCGTATTTGATTGAATAATTGGCAGAAAATCTGAATATAACCAAGGTGGAAAATTCTGGGGGTCATCTTAATCCTGCCTATGATATTTATCTTATTTTACACTGTCTGTATTTTGTACTTACTTGTTTTACACATTTTGCCATACAGTCTATAGATTATTGCCTGGTATTTTGGGTTTGATTTTTTTTTTGCCTTCTTTCAGTAGTAGGAATGCTCTATTTCCCAAAATTAGGATAGGCTGCAAAGTGTTTACTCAATCTACATTGATTGGGACTTATTTTTTGTCTAAATTTTTCAAGTATTTTTTCCATAGGATGCCAGACAACCAAAAACAATTCAAATGTTTATATATTTTATTCTTTCTCCAGCAGCATTTTGGATTAAAATATAAGTAAATTGTTAAGATACCATTTGTTAACAAATGTCCAGATTTTTAGTAACCCTTTAATAATATTTGTATAAAATGATATATATTTGTTAGAAATTTAGAGCTCTCTAAAAAGTTTAAGTGAATTTTATGACTTTAAAAATTAGATTTATTATTACTAATCTAATGTCACTATTCAGCAAGATGATTTTGAGTAAATAATTAGACATTATTTTTCCTAAAGTAAGACTTTCATACTGCTATAGATATTTTCATCTGTGACTATCTAATTTTGCAATTAACTGCTCTCAGCCTTAAAATTACTGAGATATTAAGGGAACCCCAAAAACCAAATAAATGGAAAGACACATTTTAATGTTCCTTGTCCCTAGCAAGGCCTATCTTCTTGATGTAAGGTTGGCCTTATCCTGCTGTGTGAGACACAAAAGATCTTTCTTCAGGTTCCCTGGTGGTTCAGTGGCCTGCTGTGATTTCCCCCAAGTCAATAGTTGTCAGGCAGTCTGTTGACTATCATTTGAGATAATAAATCTTGATCTTCTCTATAGAAAAAGTCAATAACCACTTAAGTTAAGAAAATAACAGTGTTTTCTTTTATTGTAAAACAGGAATTGCCTACACCTTGTTTGACCTAATCAACTGATCTATTTCCTGTGGTGAAACACATTTTGACATCTTTTGATTGGGGGAAAGAATACTATGGACAGTCACTAAAATGTCAAGATGCTGTGATTTACCTCTCAAAAAGCTTTTTCCAGTTTAGATGGGGAGATTCCTACAATGAATGTTACAAATTCAGGTTTACTGGCTTTACTATTATTTATGACTTGTATGAAGCAAAGTATTTATTTATTTGCAGGTATTTTAATTTATCTTTAAAAGCATAATTGTGCTGAGACATAACTTTCAATAACTGCTTCACCATTTATTATCAATGTAGCCATGTGGATAGTATTTACAATATAAACTTTCTGAACAATAATTGTCTAATTTGCAAATTGATAGTAATAGTTATGCTTTCCCTAAAATTAATATTATCTTATTCCTGAATAGTTTTCGACATAGAATTTTACATGAGGCATTTAATAAAAATGATTTTTTTTTCTTAATGTGGCTTAAATTTTCCATTTACTTACTGGGCACAGATAAGATTGAGACAGGAAATATCCATTACCTGACATTCCAGATAGATTAATAATCAGGATTAATAATCCAGATAGATTAATAATAATGTGATCCTGATTATTAATATTAATAGGATATTTCAGAATATCCTTTTATACTGCATCATCTCAGTAATTCTTAATTCCAAGCCAGCAAAGGATTGAATGATCTTGGTTTTCTTTTACCTAAAATTTTCACTTTAGACATCTCCATATGTTCCATGCACAGTATTTTTAATCACCTAACTATTGTAAAACTTGCTAGCTTTTAGTTTGCCCTCAGGATTTCTCCTCCCCACATACTCCATTTTGTACTTTAAAGTTCAGCTATAGCAATATTTGAAAAACAAAAATCTAGGTTTTCATAGAATAATAGGTTTTCATATAATAATGATGGCTACTATAACCTGTATCTTTTCATTTTAAGGAATGCACATGTTAAACAAAGATGATAATTTGAACTATGCATAACTTAAACCTTTTGATAGTAGGGAAATACCTTATAATACCAAAACATACTTCAGAAACCATGCCAGAGAAGAGTTAGGTGAAAACTGCACAAAACAATAGGATAATTAATTGAACTTGATATTAGAAGTCATGGAATATATATTAAATCACTTGCCAAAAAATAATACCACATTATATGAGGAAATATTTGCAAAAGGTCTCATATGTAGGAGTTCAGATATTGGCAACTGGGAAATCAGAAGAGTTTTAGTATGAAGTTTAGGAAAGGCATTGCTTCTGGGAAATTGAGTTTACTTGAATAGAGGGCCTATCTCTTGGAAGTTTGAAGGACACAAAAGGTGGAAATGAAGAAGAAGCTTGTGGAAACATATTACAGAAATCAGAAGTACAAATTCAAATTCTCAAAATGGCAATTTATTAAAAAGACTACACTTCATTTTGCCAAAAAGGGAGAACATTATTGAACTAAAAATTGTAGTTGTTAATTTTATCAATTAGTCTGTTACTGCTAGTCCCCAAAATTGGAAGTGTTACAAAATAAACAGTAAAGGTGGACACGCCCATTTAAAGCTAACTTAATAGGAAAACAAGAGAGGAGACTGAAACTACTAGTTTGATTTGCACAAATAGTTTTCACATGCCAGTATAAGCCAGGTCCAGTATATTTGCACATTTCCATCATTTTTTGATCACTTCTTTTCTTGTGAGCAAGATATTCCAGGCTAACCTTGTATTTTTCCTTGCTCAAGCTCAGGGGTCAGTCATTTCTCCCAGGATAAAATTCTTTCTAAAGAGTAACCAAGAGCAGAAAGAAAACACTAGATTACATCTATTTAAACAACCATTTGTAGATATGCAAAAATACTTCAAATCAGAAATGCACCAACTCAGAACAGCTGAACATGAAATGAGTTAATAAATTCGGAAAAAATATTCAAAAGAACTACACATAACAGAAATGAATACTAAATTATAAGTCTTCTAAGAGATGATAAATGAGACTGGATTTATAAAAAATAAAAAATCTATAAATTAAAATGAAATTAAATTTCAAAGTAGAAAGGGATCCATAAGACAGGCAAAAAAAATATTTATTATAATTACAAATACCTAAAAACTATTTTTGGAAAAATTACTGCTTACTCCATAATTGTCACAGAATGGTCAACTCAGACATACATTAACAAAACTATTGGAAGTTGAAGATAAAAATAAAATTATTTGGTCTAGGGAAGCCAAGTAAATAAATCAAGTCTGTTATGAGGAAACAATTATCAATTAATCCTCAGCCTTCCCTTCAACAATCAATGCATGAGTACATAAATATTTTTTATGAAACTCATGGAAAGAACATGAAAATGGAGGATTTTATACTCAATATACTGTTCTTCAAATATGAGGACTATAAGAAAATAAACAATCCAACACTCATTTTAAAGCATGTAAGAATTCAAGATAAACTGTGTTCATGAGTCTTCCCTAAGGACAACCAGAAGGCAAGATTCACTATGTAGAAAAGTAGGTAAAATTTGGCAAAAGCGCTGAAGATGAATATTACATATATTTTATTGTAGATTTAAAACTAAAACAACATGAAAATAATTTTTGAGTATTTTGTAAATTATATATGTTATGGCATATTTGAAAATAAAATTTTATTAATATTGAGAAAATAAGAGAGAAAATGGAAAAAAGTCACATCAATACAGAGGAGTTAAAGGATATTCAAAAGATATATTTTAAAACTGATAAAATATTTGAAGGAAAAGAGTACTAGAGCTTCATTAAAGCTATTAGTTAATAAAGCAGATAAAATACAAGTTTCTTAAACATCAAAACAAGTTAAAATAATATTAATAAAGACATATAGAAAAGAAAGTAAAAAAACACAACAAATGAGCATATTATGTATAAAATATAATATTGTATAACAGAATAGGGACTTATTCAATGTTACTAATGGCTATAAATGGATTAACTATCTTACTAAATGAAAAATTTAGATAAACTTACATAGCAAAATCCAATTGTTTTCTATTTAAAAGTCCTCTGAAAAGGATATTTATAAAGATTAAGTAAAATGATAAACAAATGTATGCAATAAATGAGCAGGAATTCTGATTCTGATATTAGACTTGGTTAAATTTAGACTGAAAAGGAGTGAACTGAACAAAGATTTGCAATTCTTCATAGTAAAGATTTTATTTCACAGTGAATGAACGACATTAAGAGTATCTATAGAACAAATAAAATAACAATAATCTCCTTAATTCAGATTTTTTTGTGTGTGTGTAAGGAGAAATAACTAAATTACAAATAATAGAAATTTTCATCCACTAGTCATATTTCAAGACTGATCAATGGGTTGAACAAAAGCAAAACCCTGGAAAACTTAAACAACACAAATAATAAAATTTTATAGGTAGATGATAAAAATGTACTTCTTCTAAAGTACAAGCTCACATAAAATCTCAAGTAAGTTATAATTCAGATGATATCCTTAATAGAAGGATAGGACTAAGATTAATTATAAAATAAAAATGCAGTGACTTTCCATTTACTAATTGAAATACTTATATATCCTATAATATATATGGAGTATATATATATATATATATTAATTTTTCATGATTAAGAGAGGAAAATACATGCATAAATTGCAGAATTTCAAAATATAAAACTACTTTATAGCAAGGACATAGTTAAGGCAATGATTAGACAAAAATCCCCAACCATTTGTTAAATTCAATCATTGGAAACAATTATTCATCGCCTCTTTGCCACGTAACTTTGTAGTGTTTTCTCACTTTGGAAGAATCCGTTTAATCTACTTCTTAAGTCTGGGCTTGGCCTTATGACCTTGTGGACAGTGGGATCATAGCAGATATAATACAAGTAGAGGCTTGGAAAGCGCTCGCAAATATGCCTTACTCTCCATTTTGTACTTTTGTCATTTTCATAGAAATGCTACAATATAACCAATTTAATTAAATAAGAAGTAATGAGTCTCAAAATATGTAAATTAGTAAATTTAAAAATACAGGGATAAAGAAAACAGCTTCTTTTAATTAGGGCACCAATGGGAAAAAAGTATAATGAAAGACATAGTAAATCATTACTTGGAATTTTTTATTCCAAAAACTATGATAAATTTATTAAACAGGGAATCCTTTCCTCATTGCTTGTTTTTGTCAGGTTTGTCAAAGATCAGATGGTTGTAGGTGTGTGGCATTACTTCCAAGGCCTCTGTTCTGTTCCATTGGTCTATATCTCTGTTTTGGTACCAGGACTATGCTGTTTTGATTACTGCAGCCTTACAGTATATTTTGAAGTCAGGTAGCATGATGCCTCCAGCTTTGTTCTTTTTGCTTAGGATTGTCTTGCCTATGTGTGCTCTCTTTTGATTCCATATGAAGTTTAAGATGTTTTTTTTTTTTCCAGTCTATGAAGGAAGTCAATGCTAGCTTGATGGGGATAGCACTGAATCTATAAATTACTTTGGCAGTATAGACACTTTCACAATATTAATTCTTCCTAACCATGAGCATGGAATATTTTTCAATGTTTGTGTCCTCTTTTACTTCCTTGAGCTGTGGTTTGTAGTTCTCCTTGAAGAGATCCTTCACGTCCTTTGTTAGTTGCATTCCTAGGTATTTTATTATCTTTGTAGCAATTGTGAAAGGGAGTTTGCTCATGATTTGGCTCTCTGTTTGTATCTTATTGGTGTATAGGAATGCTTGTGATTTTTGCGCATTGATTTTGTATCCTTAGACTTTGCTGAAGTTGCTTATCATCTTAAGGAGATTTCGGGCTAAGACAATAGGGTTTCTAAATATCCAATCATGTCATCTGCAAATAGAGACAATTTGACTTCCTCTTTTCCTACTTGAATACCTTTTATTTCCTTTTCTTGCTGATTACTCTGTCTAGAACTTCCAATACTATGTTTAATAGGAATAGTGAGATAGGACATCCTTGTCTAGTACGTTTTCAAAGGAAATGCTTCCAGTTTTTGCCCATTCAGTATGATAATGGCTGTGGGTTTGTCATAAATAACTTTTATTATTTCGAGATACATTCCATGAATACCTAGTTTTTGAGAGTTTTTAGCATAAAGGCTATTGAATTTTGTTGAAGGCCTTCTCTGCATCTAGTGAGATAATCATGTGGTTTTTGTCTTTGGTTCTGTTTATATGATGGATTATGTTTATAGATTTTCCTATGTTGTACCAGCCTTGCATCCCCGGGATGAAGCCTGCTTGAATGTGTTGGATAATCTTTTTGATGTAATGTTGCATTTGGTTTGCCAGTATTTTATTGAGGATTTTTGCATCGATGTTCATTATAGATATTGGCCTGAAATTTTCTTTTTTAGTTTTGTCTGCCAGGTTTTAGTATCAGAATGATGTTGGTCTCAGAAAATGAGTTAGGGAATATTCCCTCTTTTTGTATTGTTTGGAATCGTTTCAGAAGGAATGGTACCAGCTCCTCTTTGTAGGTCTGGTAGAATTCAGCTGTGAATCCATCTGGACCTGGACTTTTTTTGATTGTTAGGCTATTAATTTTTGCCTCAACTTCAGGCCTTGGTATTAGTCTATTCAGGGATTCAACTTCTTCCTGGTTTAGTCTTGGGAGGGTGTAAGTGTCCAGGAATTTATCCATTTCTTCTAGATTTATTGGTTTGTGTGGATAGAGTTGTTTGTAGTAATTTCTGATGGTAGTTTGTATTTCTGTGGAATTGGTGGTGACATCCCCTTTATTATTTTTTATTGCATCTATTTGATTCTTCTCTCTTTTCTTTTTTATTAGTCTAGCTAATGGTCTATTTTGTTTATATTTTTAAAAAACCACCTCTTTATTTATTGATTTTTGAAGGGTTTTTTATGTCTCTATCTCTTTCAGTTATGCTCTGATCTTAGTTACTTCTTGTGTTCTGCAAGCTTTTGAATATGTTTGATCTTGCTCCTCTAGTGCTTTTAATTTTGATGATAGGGTGTCGATTTTAGAACTTTCCTCGCTTCTCATGTGGGCATTTCGTGCTATAAATTTCCTTCTAGACACAAAAATGGAAGTCATAACAACTAGTCTCTCAGACCACAGTGCAATCAAATTAGAACTCAAGCCTAAGAGACTCATGCAAAACAGCACATCTACATGGAAACTTAACAACTTGCTCCTGAACTACTACTGGATAAATAATGAAATGAAGGCAGAAATAAAGATGTTCTTTCAAACCAATGAGAACGAAGATACAACGTGCCAGAATCTCTCAGACACATTTAAAATTATATATATATATATATTTAATTTACTGTGTTTATTGTCTCCAAGTTTTGGCATAAGGATTTTTTCTGTCCTGCAGTGACCTTTCTCTAATACATGTTCTTCTACTTATACAAGGAACTTTATTTACAGTAGTACTTAATACTTAAATATCCATCCTACTTATATCTAATACCGGATATAAAGTCAAATAACATTCATTCTATATAAATGTTCTTTCATGTTCTGCCCAGACAGTAAATTTCCAAATTGATTACAAGCTCTAAGTTGGCAGACACCAAGCCTACTTTTGTTTATATCTGCCATGGTGTTCTGATAAATTGAAATCTTACTAAATGCAGTGACTGAAATATTTTGTGCAACCACCTAATAGTCATCCAGTTAATGTACAACTTCAGTTGAAGCCTTATCTGTGCTGTCACATCACTTTGCAAATCCCTGAGATCCTTTATACTTGTTACCCTTTTATCTGTAGGTGATTTGGCTACAACTTGTAATCCCATTGATTTCTAGAGTTGTTTTGTCTGCTAGATGAATATCCTCATCCTGGAGGCAATACATGAGTGAGGTGCTCTTTTTCAGGTCAGAGTGTAAGAGTAGATAAGTTCACTTGCCACGATCACTAAAGAAGCTCTCAAATTCCATAATTAACCTTATCTTGATAGTTTTGACTTGTTACAAAAATTTACATTATATTTCCCAGAAATGTTCCTATCATTTGTAGCCTATGAATATTAAAAATGTATAAAGCTTTAACAATTTTATTTGCATTGTTTCTTCTTTGACATAAATATTAAAATTCCTTTGGTCATTATATATAAAGTAATAACTGTGTATGATACTCAAACATACCTAGAGACTTGAACCCAATTTGATTGCCTCAAAGAAATAGAGGTGTTAACAAATACAAGCTAAAGATCATACAGCTTCCAAAATCTTTTAGCAATTACTACAAATCCTTTAAAAGCTTACAAGTCAAAATTTCATGGTTCAAATGTCAAATGCAAATTGTATTTTTCATTCTCACTTTTCCATTGTTGTTGTTTTTATAATTTAATGAAAGTTATTCAGCAAGGCTAAACAGAGTTATATGTTATATTTTGCTGAGATTCACCAGTTGGGGAAAATTACAGTTATTCAACTAATTTAAGGCATTGTTTTGAGACACGTTGACTGTGTTTATCTGAAAGAAAGCCGATGACTGTTTATTGTGAAGTAACTGCCTCTCCTCTTTTTGGTTTAGTACCCCCTCCAGGAAACCATTTAATCCTGCCATACTCTATTGCTAGTGTTTCACACGAGATTGCCTTCTCGCTGTCTGTCTCCTTTACCTCCGAGAGGTCTGAGGAGTGTTAAAGTTCCAAACACATTAAAGAAATAGTTGCTCAGATCATTCCATGTATGCTTCTCTCTAACTCTCCTCTAATTTCTAGTACAGACAGTCCCTCACTTATGATGGCTCTACTTACTATTTTTTAACTTTAAATAATGGGGAAATGTTGCAATTTCAATGTACCTCAAATTTTTTATTTTAATCTTTTCCTGGGATAGTAATATGTACTGTATGAGATATTCAATATTTAATTATAAAACAGCCTACAGTTAGGCAAAATAATCCAACACAAAGGCTAATGTAAGTGTTCTGAGAACATTTAAAGTAGAGTAGGCTAAGATATGGTGTTATGTAGGTTAAGTGTATTCAATGCATTTTATACATGCAGTATTTTCAACTTACAATGAGTTTCTTTGGATGTAAGCCCATTGTAAATCAAGAAGCATCTATATTTTAATGATCACACATAGTTCCTTTCTTCTTTTTGTTTTTTTTAACCCTCATTTGTCTTCCTTCAATTTAGTTCCATGGAACCTATTCCAATTGTGATGTTAGTAAGCTTCTCAAATAATATGGTTCATTTTACTTCAACATTCCTTTCTTATCAAACTTGAAAATAAGATTATCCCCTAATAGTGCTACATCTAAACAATCTTAAACTGAATTACTAATATTATTTAATCTTTCTTTTTGCAAGACTCCAAAGGTCCAATTGCCCATTATATTTGAACATCTTTGTTCTACATTTTTTGCTTATGAATACTGTTTTGCTTATTAACGACAAAGCCTCACTTTTCATTTGTAAAATCCTGTGTTTTAGCAAAATAAAAAGATAATTGTTTATATTTACACTTACTGTATATTCAATTCTATTCTACAAAGGACATTTTATCATTCAGTTATATACACCTATATGTAAATATGAACTGAGAAACGGAGACTTGTTAAGTTGTAGTGTTGATATTTGAACCAGGCAGCTTGGTTCTAGAATCCAACTCCTGAACTGCATTTTCAATCACAAAACTATATATGAATATATGAGACTCCTATTACCTTTTCTCAAAAATGCTAAGATATAGTCCTCTATAATCTCAATTTGAGCACATCCAATACAGCACTTAATAAACGTTCTTTCTTGTACTGTGAAGTCATCATATGATTTCTTTTCTCAATGTCTGCTCATTAACTGAGTATGAAAAATATCCTGAAATGTTATTCTATATGAGGTCTTACATTGTCTGAGTCTGAGTAAAATCTTCGTTGTAAAAAAGCATGTCCATTAGTCTAAATGGGATTCTGCCTGGCATGGTGGTTCACACCTGTAATCCCAGCACCTTGGGAGTCCAATGTTGGTGGATCACCTGAGGTCAGAAGTTCAAGACCAGTCTGGTAGATTTGGTGAAACCCTGTCTCTACTAATAATACAAAAATTAGCCAGTGTGGTGGCACATACTTGTAATTCCAGATATTCAGGAGGCTGAGGCAGGTGAACGGCTTGAACCCAGGAGATGGACATTGCAGTGAGAAGAGATTGCACCCCTGCACTCTAGCCTGGGTGACAGAGTACGACTCTGTGTCAAAAGAAAAAAAAAGACTAAATGGAATTCTACTTCTACCCTCATGTTTTGGAAGTTTGGATAGTGATTTTGGTCCTGATTTGGCCATTCACTAACTTTCTGACTAATAGTAACTATGTGTAACCATTTTGCATCTTAATTATTTTTTACATAAAAAATAAAGATATATATCTACCTCAACCACCTCACATTATTTGTATAGAGATCAAATAAAAGAAGATAGAAGTACAATTTAAAATTTTAAAGTAAAAAGCATACAAATCTTAATAACTACTTAGTACGGTAGAACCACCCTATCACATTTGGTATGGTAGTACCTCCCTATCACAATGGTGATAGAGTGGTACAACGGTACCAAATAGGTATTTTAATAGTATTCTGATTCATGAGAGTTCATCAATAGTGGGATATTTGTTTTTTTCCAAATATTAAGATTGGTATGTTTTTTTGTGATTTAGGAGACACACTTTAATATGTACCTCCTAAGAACAAGAACAATAAATAAAGAATCACTATATATATAGTCTTCACTAAGATTCCTCAATAGTTAGTATTTTACCAGTGGGCTTTGTAATTATCTCCATATATAGTCATATTTTTTTTCTGAATCATTTGAGAGCAAGTTACAAAAATGATATGCTTTTACCCTCCAAACTTCAGTGTATTTCACTAGAACAAAAAAAGTCTCTTATGTAATCTAAGTATAAATCTCTGACGTCTTACTATTCATTATGTAATATATAGACCTTAATCAAAGTTTACTGATTGTCCCATGCTGACCTGCATTAAAAAATCTACAAAGTTTCCATTTCAGGGTGACATATGTTACATAATTTGTCATGTCTCTTTAGCCTACTTTATTCTGGAACATTTAGATCTTCTTCAAATCTCATCAGCTTGCATACATGGACCAATTCTTATAACCTTAACACTGACCTTTTTATGTGTGCAAGCCAGTTATTTGTAGAGTGAAGCTCAATTTGGGTTGATCTGATGATGGAATACCACAGATGAGATGTGGCACTCTTCTCAGTGCATTTATCATGGAGCACATGATTTTTTTTTTTTCATTACTAGTGATCTTCACTTTAATCACATCTTTGTTATAAAGTTATTTCCTTCTCTGTGTTATTTAAAAGTCATTTGTGGGGAAATATTTTGAGGCTGTATAAATATATTTCAATTTATAAGAAATTCCAAACTGTTTTCCAGAGTGGCTGTAACATTTTGCATTTTCAGTAGTAATGGATGAGAGTTTCAGTTGCTCTACATTCTTGTCATCACATGGAATTGTCAGTAGTTCTCCTGTTACTTATTCTAATATATATGCATCATATGAGTCTTTCAGTTTATGAACACAGTAAATTAATGTTTTTAATCAATTTTTAAATTTTACACACATAACTGTATAGGACATGAAAATCATTCTATTTATATATATGTGTATATATAATCTTAGGAATTTGATAGCAAATAAGAATGACTCAGAAATACATGTATTCATAATGATATAACCTGCATTCTGTAAAGAACTAGATATAATTTATAGTTGCTTAGTTTGTGGTTTTAAAACAATGTTGACTGAAAGAATTTAAAGCAAAATTTAGCTTAAAAAAATACAAAGAAGAAGAAAAAAAAGGAAACAGAACCCAGGTCAGCCCTAGTCCTATTAAAAACTTAAACCAGCGTGGTTGTTAGAACAGTTGAGTGTGCTAGGATTCAAAAGAACCCGAGTCCAAATTCTTCCTTTTAAAGATGGCCTGAACGCCAGGTAAGTTAAATAAGTTGGCTACAGTCAGTAAGAATTTAATATAAGAGAAAAATTTTGAATTGTCACCACTGTATTGTCCTCATTTAAATTTACATATATTTCTTATTAAATAGGCTGTACAGACATAGAAATAACACAGCTAAGAAATAGTCCATCATTCACATCAAAGTGTGTATTGTGAAAGTCGATCAAAAAGATAACAAATTAATTGTAAGGTCACTTTAAAGATGTTTGGTGACTACTGGAGCATAGTTATAAAATAACAGCTTTATTTTCTGTGCAAATAATGGTTGCTCTGTTGAAAGTATTTGGTCTTCATGAAGATAAATGAGACATCTAATTTTTCTAGACTGCCATGGGGCGAGACTCATTTAAATATACCTTATAAGAACCATCAGGGTTTTTCTATTTTAGAAGAAGTGACTTTCTTTTTAATTAAATAGAGTAGTTTTAAACTATAGTTAGTTCATTTTCATACTTGCTTACAGCCTCTTAATTTTGAGAAAGGCTTACAAACTTAGCAGACAAAAAAGTTAAAGAGCCAGAAAGCAGGAACTATTCCAAATCTTAGCTTATATTCCTAAACCCTTTCCACATTGGCTAAAAATCTATATTCTGTTGAATTATGACAACTTTTGCAACACAAATTACATTCTGAAGGGGCAAAACGAGTTTTGAAAAGGAAGTTTCGAATACCAATGGCTATTCAGAGAGTTTTGAATATATGAAATTGCCAGTCGTGCTGGAAATATTCCATTTGCTCCTGCAAGTATGTACTCCACATTTCACCTTGCTCTGTTTTCTGAGTACTTAAGCTGTGTGACCTACATGGCAGGGATCCCTTGCTGCTTCTCTTCTTGGATTTAGACAGTGCAGAGCTCCAGGAGAAACTGAGAGGAAGGGCAAGTGAGATTGAGATACTTATTCCTCTGGCTTTCTTCCTGTGAGGCCACTGAAGGCTGATTTACGTTTTCCACGCTAGTTTTTATCTTCTGTCAAATATTACCCTCCACATAAACCCTCATCTCTTCATGGTTCCCCCTGTTCCCTAGGTATGATTGTTACTCACCCTCATCACATCTTTAGGTCTAGGAATGGTACCAGAATATTACTAACTTTAGGAATTACAGTATAGACTTAGGGTTTTCTAACTACCCAAATCTTGTGGATATTACTTTTATTAATAAAAGTCTCCCAAATTGTATTAACTGTGTTATCCCTTTCTTCTGGGACCTTGACTAACAAAACATGATTTTAAAATAACATGTAAAATTTTATACAAATAAAAGCATTGATGCAACATTTATTAAAATTATGAAATACAATGAAATTAAATGAATACCTGTGAACCCAGAACTCAACATAAGAACTAGAACATCATCAGTAAAATAACATCTGTCTAGAAATCTGTACCTTCTGTGCTCTCTCCACCCAAAGTTCATCCTTATCTGAATTTTGAACAGTTTTATCATATATATGCTATATATGGTTTTCCTTTGCTTGATTTTGAGGTTTTTACAAGTGGTAGCATACTCTATTGAAAAGTTACTTTTTTCATTAATTTTTATTTTCAAAGTTTTTTTTTTTTTATTTGTTGCATGTAGGTTATTGTTTCTACTTTTAGCACTATTGTCAAATTTTAAAAACAAAAATATCTAGAATGTTTCCCAGATAATTTTTGTCAAATACTATACTTGTTTCTTTTTTCATTTTTCTATCTATCTTCAGGCTGAGGCAGGAGAATCACTGCAACCCAGGTTGCAGAGGTGGCAGTGAGCTGAGATCAAGCCACTGCACTTCAGCCTGGTGAAAGGGTGAGACTCTATCTCAGAAAAAGAAAAAAAAAGAAAAGCTTTCAGAATCACAAGAAAATAAATTTCTATTGTTATAAGGCACCTAGTTGGTGATATTTTCCTATAGCAGCCCAAAGAAACCAATACACCAACTAGCCAAGGTACTACTTAAATCTATAGCTCCAAATTGCTTTTTAAATTTCAATTTATGATCTTTCTACTAAGAAAATTCCCCTCTTAATACATCAATGACTACATTGGGTCATTTTATTTAGTAAAAAAAAACTTATATGATACAGATTTTACCTCCTTCTCAGTTATATTTGCTCACTTGATTAAAAATGTTTCAGTTTTTTTTTCTTTTTTTTATTATACTAAGTAAGTTCTGGAGTACATGTGCAGATCATGTACGTTTGTTACATAGGTATACATGTGCCATAGTAGAGGTTTGCTGCATCCATTGCCCCATCATCTACATTAGGTATTTCTTCTAAGGCTATCCCTTCCCAATCCTCCCACCCCTCCTATTCCTTGCCTAGCTCCCCACCCGCAAGGTTCCGGTGTGTGATGTTCCCCTCCCTGTGTCCATGGGTTCTCATTGTTCAACACCCACTTATGAGTGAGAACATGCTGTGTTTGGTTTTCTGTTCTTTTTTCAGTTTGCTGAGGATAATGGTTTCCAGTTTCATCCATGTCCCTGCAAAGTACTTGAATTCATCCTTTTCATGGCTGCATAGTATTCCATGTTGTATATATTCCTTTATCTAGTCTATCATTGATAGACATTTGGGATGGCTCCAAGTCTTTGCTATTGCGAAAAGTGCTGCAATAAACATATATGTGTGCATGTGCATTTATAATATAATGATTTATAATCCTTTGGGAGTATACCCAGTAATGGGATTGCTGAGTCAAATGGAATTTCTATTTCTAGATCCTTGAGGAGTCACCACACTGTCTTCCACAGTGGTTGTACTAATTTACATTCCCACCAACAGTGTAAAAGCATTTCTATTTCGACACATCCTTTCCAGCATCTGTTGTCTCCAGATTTTTTTAATGATTGCCATTCTGACTGGCATGGGGTGTTATCTCAATGTGGTTTTGATTTGCATTTCTCTAATTACCAGTGATGATGGGCTTTTTTTTTTTTTTAATGTGTTTCTTGGCTGCATAAGTGTATTCTTTTGAAAAGTGTCTGTTCATATTCTTTGCCCACTTTGTGATGGGTTTGTCCGTTTTTGTTCTTGTAAATTTGTTTAAGTTCTCTGTAGAATCTGGATATTAGCCCATTTTCAGATGGGTAGATTTCAAAAATTTTCTCCCATTCAGTTGGCTGCCGGTTCACTCTACTTATAGTTTCTTTTGCTGTGTAGAAGCTCTTAAGTTTAATTAGATACCATTTGTATATTTTGGCTTTTGTTGCCATTGCTTTTGGTATTTTAGTCATAAAATCCTTGCCCATGCCTATGTCCTGAATGGTATTGTTTAGCTTTTCTTGTAGAGTTTTTATGGTGTTATGCCTCATGTTTAAATCTTTAATCTATCTAGAGTTAATTTTTGTATAAGGTGTAAGGAAGGGATCCAGTTTCAGCTTTTTGCACATGGCTAGCCAGTTTTCCCAACACCGTTTATTAAATAGGGAATCCTTTCCCCATTGCTTGTTTTTGTCACATTCGTCAATATCAGATGGTTGCAGTTGTGTGGCATTCGTTCTGAGGCCTCTGTTCTGTTCCATTGGTATATATCTCTGTTTTGGTACCAGTACCATGCTGTTTTTATTACAGTAGCCTTGTAAAATAGTTTGAAGTCAAGTAGTGTGATGCCTCCAGCGTTTTTGTTTGTTTGTTTGTTTGTTTGTTTTGTTTTGCTTGGGATTGTCTTGTCTATGTGGGCTCTTTTTTGGTTCCATATGAAGTTTAAGGTGTTTTTTTTCCAATTCTGAGAAGAAGGTCATTTGTAGCTTGGTGGGGATAGCGTTGAATCAGTAAATTACTTTTGGCAATATGGCCATTTTCACAATATTAATTCTTCCTATCCGTGAGCATGAAATGTTTTTCAATTTGTTTGTGTTCTCTTATTTCCTTGAGCAGTGGTTTATAGTTCTCCTTGAAGAGGTCCTTCACATCCCTTGTTAGTTGTATTCCTAGGTATTTATTCTCTTTGTAGCAATTGTGAATGGGAGTTCACTCATGATTTGGCTCTCTGTTTGTCTGTTACTGGTGTATAGGAATGCTTGTGATTTTTGCATATTAATTTTGTATCCTGAGACTTTGCTGTAGTTGCTTATCAACTTAGGCACATTTTGGGCTGAGATGATGGGGTTTTCTAAATATACAATCATGTCATCCACAAGCGGGAATAATTTGATATCCTCTCTTCCTATTCAAATATGCTTTATTTCTTTATCTTGCCCAATGGCTCTAGCCAGAACTTCCAATACTACGTTAATAGGAGTGGTGAGAGAGGGCATCCTTGTCTTGTGCCAGTTTTCAAGAGAATGCATCCGGGTTTTTTTTCCCATTCAGTATGATATTGGCTGTAGGTTTGTCATAAATATGTCTTATTATTTTGAGACTCGATCTATTGATACCTAGTTTATTGAGAGTTTTTAGCAAAAAGGGCTATTGAATTTTGTTGAAGGCCTTCTCAGCATCTGTTGAGATAATCATGTGGTTTTTATCTTTGGTTCTGTTTATGTGACGGATTACGTTTATAGATTTGTAGATGTTGAAACAGCCTTGCATTGCTTTTTTTTTAAATTATTTTTCAAAAAAATACCAGTTTTAGAAAGATGTGAGGCTTAAGAACCAATTAAAATACATAATTATACATCACATATAATTATGTTTAACTTTTGTTTCAATACATCAGTTAGTTTTATTTTAACACATAGTACCTAAGTATAACTATGTTATCAACTCAATAATTTGTTGGTCAATAATATATATTTTGAAATTTGTATTTTAGTTAGTTTACTTTCAGAAATTTCCTGATTTACTGATAAATTCTGTGTTCAAACTAGAAAGAGAAAGATTGACATTTTACTTCAATAATTTTTAAATTTAGATGACTGTGGAAACCTATGAAGCTGGCAGTAAACAGCATATGTTATTCTAAGGCAACCCTGATGGACACCTTATGATCAGGCATCAGTGATCTCTAATGCATGTAAGTATTTATTCTTGCTTGTGTCAATGATACTCAATGCTTACAATATTCCTGTCTCTGTACCTACCCCAAAATACTTTAATTTCATATTCATCTTTTAAGCTGTCTGTTTATCTGTACACAAGGTATTTTATGAAAATATATCAATTAGCATGTGTACAAAATATTGATACCTTTTATATATTATTTAATAATGTCAACAATAGTCATTTTTAACTTTTATTTAAGATTTATGGGTATATTCGCATGTTTGTTACATAGATAAATTGCATGTTTTGGGGGTTTGGTGTACAGACTGTTTCATCACCCAGGTAATAAGTATTATACCTCATAGGTAGTTTTTTAATCCTCATCCTCCTCACATTCTCCATCCTAAAATAGATCCTAGTGTCTGTTTTTCCCTGCTTTGTGTTCGTAGATACTCAGTGTTTAGCTCCCAATTATACATGATAGTATGTGTTATTTGGTTTTCTGTTTCTGTGTTACTTTGTTTAGGATATGGACTTCAGTTCTATGCATGTTGCTGCAAAGAACATAATCTCATACTTTTTATGGCTATGTAGTATTCCATGGTGTATATGTAACACGTTTTCTTTATCTAGTCTACCATTGATTAACATTTAGGTTGATTCAATGTGTTTGCTTTTGTGAATAGTGCTGCAATGAACGTATGTGTACATGTGTCTTTATGAGAGAATGACTTACTTTGTTTTGGGTTTAGATGCAAAACTAGAGTTCTGGGATACAATAGAAATTCTGTTTCAGTTTCTTTCAGAAATTGCCAAACTGCTTTCCACAATGGCTAAACTAATTTATATTCACACTAGTAGAGTATAAGCACTGCCTTTTCTCTGCAACCTTGCCAGCATCAGTTAGTTTCTGCCTTTTTAAAAATAGCCGTTCTAGTTGGTGTGAGATAGTATGTCACTGTGGTTTTGATTTGCATTTCTCTAATGATTAATGATGTTGAACATTTTTTCATATGCTTGTTGGCTATGTATATGTCTTCTTTTGAAAAGTATTGTTTGTCTTTTGTGAACATTTTAATAGGGTCTTTCATATTTCCTTGTAAATTTGTTTAAGTTGCATATTGATTCTGGAGATTAGATCTTTATCAGATGCATTTTTTACACATTTTTTAACCTATATAACAAACATACAAATGTACCCTCGAGTCATCCTGTAGGTTGCCTGTTCACTCTGTTGATAATTTCTGTTGTTATGTAGAAGCTCTTTAATTAGATCCCATTTATCAATTTTTGTTTTTGTTGCAGTTGCTTTTGGCATCCGCATGATAAAACCTTTGCCCAGTCCCATGTCCAGAATGGTATTGCCTAGGTTTCCAAGGTTTTTATAGCTTATGCTTTACATGTAAGTTTTTAATCCACCTTGAGATTTTTTTTTGTATATGGTATAGGAAAGGGGTCCAATTTCAATTTTTAATTTAAAAAACTCATGTGGCCTATAGTCTTCATTTTGTCATTGAGCATAAAATATAAAAAAATCCTCAGGATTAACAGCAGTTAGCTTAATGCTTGCTATAAATATCTTCCCCTGCCTTTACACCCCTCCTCCTCCCTCAGACTAGGACAACTTTCTTCTCCCATGCACCTATAGTGTCCACATACTTTTCCTTCAAAGGCTTTTCATAATCAGCCTTTTGTGTTTTTCTTTAATCTCCCTCTTTCACCGTATGGAGTGATCTACTTGAGGATAGCCCCATGCTGTGTTTTTTAAATGATTGTATTCACAGAAAATAACACAGTGTTTAACATATGATAGATAATACATATTGAAAATATCAATTGACCATAAAATTGTCTATAACTTCATTAATTTACGTTGTTTCATTTAAACATATACATTAAGGACCTACTATGCAAAACATGACATACTAATGACTAAAACAAACAAAAAATATCTGCTTCATAGGGATTAGCTTATATTGTTGTATGAATCAGAAAATAAAGAATAAATATAACCAACTTACATCTTATATTTTATATAATATGAAAGGTGAGAAGGACTTTGAGAAAATAAAATCAGAAGAGGATAATAAAAATTGAGAGTAAAGGGTGAGAGTAGGAGCCATAACTATAAATAGGGGACTGTAAGTATATCTATAAATAGAACGTGATGTTTGATTAAAGCCTTGAAAGAGTTGAGAGAGTTACCTGTGGAGATTGTTGGGGAGAATGCTTGAAATAGAATAGCCAGTACACAAATCTCAAAGGGAAGGATGCCTGGAGTGTGTGAGGAAAAGCAAGGAGACTAATGCTGCTAGATCTCAACATGTCATGGGAGATCAGCTAGAAATGCCATTTGAGAGTTATTATACTTCGTGAATTCTTGAAGAGCATTCTCACAAAGTTCAAGAAATTTTTACTCTCCTTCAGATTTACACACTTAAATGAATACCTGAGAGGAAACGTATAGACTAAATAGATTTCTTCTACTAAATTCAGGATGTTTAGAGAATAAGTGAAAAAATGCACAAGGTTGAGATTTTTGTTATCCAAGAGCAGACATCTTATTGATACTGTAAATTTAAGTAGGAAATGAATGATAGAATTACTTTTATTTCACCATGCATATTTCAATGTCTGCTAATAATTACTATGTGACATGGTTTTTGCTCAGAAAATATGTTAAAGTTTTGCTAAACATAAATTATATTTACAAAAGAATTACAGTTTATTTACACAGTGAATAATCTAAGTTATAAAATATTGAAACATCACAAACAATAAAAATAAAAATGAAATCTTGAAATTGGCAATAAAACCAAGGAGAAGGTTATATAGTCCACAGACCACAGGGAAATAAAGTTAAAAGGTCAGGATGATATACTTGGAACAAAGACCAATTTTAATAAACTCTATACTATAGAACTCTTAAATACTTCAGAGAAAATGTGTTAGGAGCCTATTCAGATTTTCACATTACTCTTCATCATAATAGTGTAACACTTTTAAACAAAGTTGCCTTTTCTATTTTGGATGTTGATTATTTTAAACAAGACAAAAATTGTGTGGCTGTATAGAATAAATATCTTGGTTATCAAATTCAAGGAATATATGAAAATCCTTCTAGTCTTAAATTAAGGATGTAGAATTTTTCCTACTTTTTGATTGTATACTCAAATGAGAAAATATTTTTTTAAATATCATTAGAAAATGATTCAATTATTATTTCCTTGTAAGTATACTGTCATTTTAAAATATGCTTTTCATAGTTAAATATTTAATAAAGGCAGCTTCTAAATATGACTGTGGTTTATATACCATTGCATCCCTATTTAGTTCTTCTAAACTCAAGCATCGTAGATAACCCAGTGTTGTATTACTAAGCAATGAAAGAATAAAACACTGGCAAAGACTCACAGTGTTAAACCTATTTACTTCACGATACTTAGTTATATTTTACCTAGCCTACAAATAATTGAACTCTTAATTATGAACAATTCCAGGTCGTGATGGAATTTGTCATATAAGAAGAGTTGTTGATAAAAGTGATTTACATAACTAGTACCAATAAACACTGTAAAATTCTATAACTTAAGGATGTTTATTATTATTTTAAAGAATTCACATGTATTAAATCCTGCAATCATTAACTGTGTTTTAATGTTTTCTTTTCATAAAACATTAAGCCTAAATTAAACATGAAATTCTTTTTGTTATATATGCTGAATTATTTGCTTAGAAAAAATGTCATTCTATAATTTTTTGGATAAAATTATTTTCAATAAGAAATTCTTGCTTCATTGCTGTTCTTAGTTGCTCCATACTAAAGAGGTTAGTAAAAGACTGTCTTCATGTAAGTTAAAATGCAAAATGATATGAACTGCTTATATATGATGATGATGAGAAGAAATTATGTTAAGTGTGTTTTGAGTGAAATGATGGCAATCATTTTTCATATTGCTTGTTGACTCCTGTGCCTGGGATACTATAAAGTCCTTGTGTTAATCAGGTCTTTTGGAAGCAGACATTGAGTTACAATTGCAAGAGACTTATTAGGATACCATCTTTGAAAGATGAAAGGGGAGGGAAACAGGATTAGGAAGGGGAGGCCTTCAGACTTAGAAGCAGATCCAATACCTGGCACATTAAAAGGACAGGCCAGTATTTGGCAGGGAGGGTCTTCAGCTTAGTTCTCTCATTTATAATATAATGGCAAGTATATAGCTATTTTAAAAATAGTTATAAGTATAAATTTAAAAAATATTTTCTTTAATATTTGTCCTTGTCTCTATAAAAATACCAATATTATAAATATAGATATATTACACATTATATAAATTACATATTTATGTAATATATGATATTATATATTAATATACTATTAAATAATAAAATTATATGTTATTTATTTAATTATGATTGTGATAATGATATGTGTTACTAAGGAAAAATATAAGGTACTACATACCAGGTATGTAATAATTCAGCAAATAATTTAAATATTATTTTATTTACTTACAATACTGATTATTTCCATATTTTTTGCCCATAAAAGTTTGGAGTTTTCATATTATGCATCAGCAGAAAATATCTGAAACATTAGGGAAGACCTTAATTGATATTACATTACTATAATACATGCTCTATTAAATTGAAATTTGAAACACATAAAAAGGAAGAATTAAATGAAGCCTAATAACAATAGTCTTAATCAATGTGAATTGGATGTATTATATAGCCATTAGGAAAATTACATCTTCAGTAGAAAAAGATAATTTGTATTTAGTTCCTAGGTTTCTTTGCTATGTATAATTTAATATTTCCATGTACTATAAATTTAAACACACATAATCAAAATTTCTAGGGATATTAGATTATATATGTATATATGCATATATGTGAAATTTTAAATTCTGTCTTGTGACATCCCGATTGAAAAAAGTAAAAATAAGCTGAATTTAAAAAATATGAGTATGAGTAATTGGATATGTTTAAAAAATTATTTTAAAGCTTCAAAGAAATGCAGGGAGGAAATAATATTTATTAAACACCAAAATTTTGTTTTGTGGGTTTATTAGGTATTTTTCACATATTATCTCATTTAATCCTAAAATTAACTTGAAAACGATCAGGACTTGTGAAAAGTATTTTATTTTGATTTGGCCAGCGTATTCATTTACTACATTAGGAAATAAATTTTTGTATTATATACATGAATTTATGTAATATGAGCATAGAATAAATATAAAATGCAAGATGGCAATATTATCCATAACTTTAATACTTTCAGAATCTCATTTCTATAAAATTAAATTTCATATATATTATGTATTAATATTGTATTCTTAGTATATCCTTTCATCTGGATGGTAATGTGTGGGCTTTGATATGTACCCTGTGAATATATCTCCTTTCTGATTGACATAATTATGCTTTAAATATGCCAATATCATCTCTAAACTAATGAGAAAATACTTGCACTTTTTACTTTTAAGTGGAAAAACACTTTTTTCCTTAATATTTATTTGTCATATATTTATTACTTTACAACTATGTAATGTAATAAATAAGTTGGGCTTAAGCACATGAGATGTAGAGGTGCACTTTGACTTATACTGAGTGGGATGAGAGTTTGAGGGAGGAGCTGACAGTAAAAACTTAAACGTAAGAAGATACCTAAATGGTGCTGAAGTTAAGGTTATAGTACAAGATGAAACTAGGGTAATAGGGTGAAGTTACTTGTGGCATAGAGAAGAGAGGAGGATATTTGGAGAATAAGAAAAGGAAATGTAAACTGAGAATTTGTTAGGATTACATAGGCGGGAAAAGAATACAAAGTTTACTTAGACTATTAAATAAATACATAAAATTATCTCTAATAATATAATGTACCTTAATATATTATATATAGTTGTAACGTTCCATAATACACCTGAGAAGACCTTTCCTCTTATACATGTACACCCAATAAAAGTGACAAAACCAGACAAGGACAAATAGTAGAGCTGCTAATAATCAGGCAAACAGTCACCAAAGAAAAAAGTTTTCAAGATAATCAAAAGATTTTAGAGAATCAAAATACTGTATAAAACGTTTATTATTCCTTAGGGATACAATATCCTCATTTGTTTTTATAAATGAAATAATGAGAAAAATGCATACATTAAATTCTATTTCATTCCTAATCAAGGGTAGTATTATGAAAAAGTGAATCATTGCATTTTAAATGATCTAATTTCCTTTAGGTGTATATATTTTAAATATAATAGTTATTTTAAAAGATTTACAATGGAAGTCATACAAATGTATTTCTTTAATACTTTTGTTATAAAAGATAGTTTTCCTGAAAGGTTTTGTTGTTGTTATTTTGTTGTTATTTTTAAGTAAAATATAGTAGGCAGTTTAAATTTCTTTCTGGCGCACAGTGGAATTTACCATCTAAAAGGTCACCTAACGTTTTATTCTGGTTACGCAGGAAAACCACTGATTTAATACATGCAACTGGCATTTGAAAAACCTAGGTAGGTCCCAAAGGAAAATTTCCTACCTCCTCCCAAGACCTTTCCTCTTGTACATGTACATCCAATAAACGTGACAAAAGCAGACAAAGACAAATAGTAGAGCTGCTAATAATAAGGCAAACAGTCACCAAAGAAAAAAGTTTTTAATATAATCAAAAGATTTTAGAGAATCAAAATACTCTATAAAATGTTTATTATTCCTTAGGGATACAATATCCTCATTTGTTTTTATAAATGAAATAATGAGAAAAAATGCATACATTTATTTCATTCCTAATCATAGATATCTCTCTGAGGAAAGCAAAACTGACTACGTAATTTGGGTGGCTCAGTGTAAAACAAAAAGGCAGTGCCCACATTTTGCTACTGTTAAAAAATGAGAACAGTAATAGAAGAGCTTTAAAGTGAGCACAGAGACCTTCTAAGTTTGGGGCCTTATGTGACTGCACAGGTGACATGCTCTTCAAGCCTGAATGGTAGGGAACATTCCTCTGATAGATGTACAACCGTCTAGGGGCCTCAGAGTAGTGCATTGTTTCTGAATTGAAAAATATGTTACATGTAACAAAATTTTACTTGTGCCTCATACATTTGTAGAAATACCAAATATTTACATTACCCTCATTTTGAAAGGGCCCATCAAATACCCAACAGGAAATAAAATGACAACTCAAGACCTGGAATATGCTATGGTGGTTTTTGAAAATGTCTAAACTAAAGAGAAAATCTAAAACTATTTCTAAAGAAAGGGCAACTGGTCATCCACAAAGGAAAACAATCCACTGGAAATCATTTTTATGACAAAGATATTGTTTTCCAAAAATTATGGAGTATTTGCTGTTAACTATTGATGTATAATTTTAAATATATATATATAGAAGTATATTTTTATTAAATTATGAGCTATGAATATATTACTAGTCATATAAACCCATATGTACTTATAGTGAAACATTTTTGGTTAAAAAAATATGATAGTAAGGAATGTACTCATAGTGAAAACAATTTTGGTTAAAATACTATGATAATAAGGAGAACAAATACAAGATATGTTAAAAAGCTTTGGAAAGTAAAGGAAATGTACCCGAATATCCATAAATTCTAAGTAAAAGGAAAGAAAAAAAAATGAGTATACTATATAGATAAAAATCCCAAACCAAATTCCATATATCAAAATAATAGGAAGGGAAAGTAAAATTGAAAAAAAAATGAGTACATGTTTCTTATGAGGGAAGTAGATGATAACTTTAAAAAATTAAATATTAAAATGGGAAATAAAAATAAATTGTATCTAGAGTTAGCGGCAGCCAGCATAAAAACAAAATAGGAGTGGGAAAAAAAGAAAAATTATAAATGAAAATATAAAGTACATGACATAACTAGTTTCTCACATAATATAAATATAATAAATGTATATGAATATAAACTAATTAAAGGACTCACACCATATTTGAAAACAATATGTAGTTTTACAGTTGTCTATAGAAGACCTTAACATAGAAAGAAACAGAGAGTTTGAAAATAGTGTAATGGAATTAAACACATTGTAGGCAAATATAAAGCCCCCAAAAGAGGTATCGGTTTGAATATCTATACAATTTAGAATTATAGTCCAGTTTTATATGGGACATAAAATAATAATTTATATACACATAAAAGTTATGTAGAAATACAAACTGTGTAATTAATATATTTATATTCTAAGACATCTTAAAATGTATAAAACGTTAAATAATATAAAGGCAAAGAGAAAGGCTAAATCAAGATTGTAATTGGTAATTTTAATCTACCATTATCAGAAACTGATAGAATCAGTAGATAAAATACATGCAGATCAAAGACTGAAACAATATGACCTTGAACTCCACCCATGTTTCTGTAAATGACAGGATTTCATTCTTTTTTATGGCTGAATAGCATCCAGTGTGTATATATGCCACATTTCTTTTATCCATACATTCACCGATGGACAAGTAGGTTGATTCCTTATCTGTGCTATTGTGAACAGTGCTGCAATAAACATGAGAGTGCAGATGTCTCTTTGATATACTGATGTCCTTTCTTTTGGATATATACCCAGTGGATTGCTGGATTGTATGGTAGATCTATTTTTAGTTTTCTTAGTAATCATCATACTGTTTTTCACAGTGGCACAACTAATTTACATTCCTATCAACAGAGTACTAGTATTCCCCTTTCTCCTCATCCTTGCCAGTATCTGTTATTTTTTGTCATTTTGATGATAGCCATTTTAACTGTTACGAGATGATGTATTATTGTGCTTTTGATTAGCACTTTCCTGATGATTAGTAATGTTGAGCATGTATCTGTAGGCCATTTGTATGTCTGCTTATGAAAACTGTCTGTGCAGGTTTTTTATCAGTTCTTAAATGAGATTTTTTTTTTTGCTTGAGTTGTTTGAATTTCTCATATATTCTGGTTATTAATCTTTTGTTGCGTAGATAGTTTCCCAATATTTTCTCCCATTCCATATGTTGTATCTTCATATGTTGATTGTTTCCTTGGCTATGCAAAAGCTTTTTAGTTTGATGTAATCATATTTTCCTATTTTCATTTTTCTTGCCTGTGCTTTTGAAATGTCTTCCAACAAATCATTGACCAGATCAGTGTTCCTGAAGCATTTCCCTATTCTTTTCTTCTAGTAGTGTTATCGTTTCCAGTATAATATTTCAGTTTTTGATTTATTTTTTTAATATGGTGAGAAATAATAGTCCAATTTTCTACACATGATTATCCAGTTTTCTCAGCACCACTTATTAAAGAGATTGTTCTTACTCAATTTAATGTTCTTGGTTCATTTGTTAAAAATTGGTTGTGTGTAAATGTATGAATATATTTCTGGGTTCTCTATTTTTTTATATTAGTCAATGTGTCTATCTTATACCAGTATCATGCAGTTTTGGTTATTATAATTTTGTAGCATAATTTGAAGCCAAATAATATGCTTCCTTCAGCTTTCTTCTTTTTGATCATTCATGGTCTTCTGTGGTTCCATAAGAATTTTAAGATTTTTTTTTCATTTATGTGAGGAATGTCATTGGTATTTTGAAAGATATTGCATTAAATCTATGAATTCCATTTTGTCTTTTAAAAATATTAATTCTCCAAATCCACAAACATGAGAATTATTTCCGTAGTTTGTGACTCTTCCATTTATTTTATCAGTGTTTTATAGTTTTGTTTGCAAATATCTCTCGCCTACTTGGTTAATTTATTTCCGGATTGTTTTTTTTATATAACTATTGTTAATTAGATGGCTTTCTTGAGTTCTTTTTCTGCTAGTTCATTGTTGATGATTAGAAACACTACTTATTTTTACAAGTCAATTTTATATTCTGCAACTTTACTAAATTTGATTTCATATTTTCATTCATGTGTGATAACTAAAAAAGTTTATCCTCTGAAAGTAGAGTGTAGAATGATGCAGTACATTAAATGAAATTAAGTGCAGGTACATTAATATTCTTGCAGTATGTTAAGTGAAATAAATCAGGCACAGAAAGACAAACACCACATAATCTTACAATAAGTGAAAAGGTACCTTAAAAAGCTGATCTTATACAAGCAGAGATTAGAATTGTAGTTACCATTGTCTGGGAAGGGGATATGGGAGACTGGACACCTGGAAAGTTTCGTTAATAGGTATAAAGTTACAGCTGGACCAGAAAAAGTTTTGTTATTCTATTCCACAGCAGGGTGACTATGGCAAATACCAATGTCTTGTGTATTTTAAGACAATTAAAAGATTTTGGATGTTGTCACAAAAAAAATGATAAATGTTTGAAAGGGTAGATATATAATTACCACTATTTTATCATTATACTATGTATACATGTATCTTTCAATAAATCACATCAAAAATGAAATTTTACCCCTTAACTATGTATAATTATATTGTGTTACTTATAATTTATTTCAAAAACTGATATTTATCTTTTGAATTACATTGAGGACTAATTTTTGGCATATTACATACTTACCTATTTTTGGAAGATTTCATATGTTCTTAGGAAAAAGCGTCTTCACAATTTGTTAGTATTGAAATCTAAGTATACCTCATAAATTGTTATAATGAATAATTTTTTTGATTTTTCTTCCATTATATATATATTTAAAATTGTATAATAAATACATTATTGTACATATTAATGGTGTACATGTAATATTTTGATACATCCATACATCTGTAACAATCAAATCAGGGTAATTAGAATATTTATCACCTCAAACATTTATTATTTCTTTGTGCTGACATTTCCAATTTTGTTTTCTAGCTATTTTGAAGTGTATAATAAGTTATCGTTGACTAAAATCACAATACTATTCTTTCAAACACCAGAGCTTACTGTATTTTTGTGCACATTAATGAACTTTCTTTATCTGTCCTGCTTCCCACTGTTTCCAGCCTCTGGAAAAATATGTCATTTTCCCTTAGAAAAATAAATATATGTGCCATATTTTCTTTACCCATCCAATACCAAAATAGGCAGTTAAATTGATTCCGTATCTTTACTATTTTGAATAGCACTGTAATAAATATGATTAAAAAGAAGCCTCTTTGACATACTGATTTTGTTTCTTTTTAATATATACCAGTAATGGGATTGCTGGATCATATAGTAGTTCTATTAGTCAATGAATATTCATGCTGTTTTTTATAATGATTAGGCTAATTTTTATTTCTACCAATAGTTTGTAAGATTTCACTTTTCTCAACATTCTTTTCAGCAATTATTATTATTTTTTGTCTTTTCAGTAATAGTAATTCTAATTGGGGTGAGGTGATATCTCGTGATTTGCATTTCTCTGATGATTAGTGATTTTGAGCAATTTTTCATCTATCTCTTGGCCATTTGTATGTCTTCTTTGGAAAAATGTCTTTTTAGGTATTCTACTCATTTTAAAAATCAGATTAGTTGGGCTTTTGGCTATTGAATTATTTTAGTTTCTTATATATATATTCTGAATATTAACTTTTTGTCAGATACATAGCTTATGAAAAAACCAATTTTATTCACATGAACTAAAAACATGAACTAACTAGGAATAAATTTTATCAAAGAGGTAACAAATTTCTACAGTGATCAATATAAAACTAAAATTAAATATAAAATTGATAAGAAAGAGTTGAAAAAAGGATACAAATGAAACTGTATCATGTGTTCATTGATTGAAAATTAACATTGTGAAAATGTCCATATTACCTAAAGCAATCTACAGATTCAATACAATCTCTATAAAAATAACAATGACATTCTTAGCAGAAATAGAAAATCAATCATAAATTCAAATGTAAAGGCAGAAGACCCAGTATACCCAAAACAGTCTTCATCAAAAATAAATAAAATTGGCAGCCTTACATTATCTGACTTTAAAATGTACTACAAAGCTATAGTATAAAAACCCACATGATACTAGTATAAGAACAGATAAATAGCACAAAGAAAGAGATATAATTCCATGACTTTCCATCCAATTGATTTTTGACGAATGTGACAAGAATATACTTCAAGGAAAGAACTGTCTTTTCAATGCATGTTGTTGGGCAAACTAGATATCCACATACAGAAGAATAAAACTAGACTCTTCCCTATTACCATATTAAAACAAAAACAACATGTATTAAATACTTAAATATAAGACTAAAAATTATGAAACTATTCAATAAAGCTTTGCACTCATTCTTCCAGCCCACCTGTGTACTGATTCTTCTGGTGCACTGGGCAAGAACTGAGACTGTCACACTGGACCCCTGTCCTTGCAATAAGGTAGAAGATCTGTTGAGCTGATTAACATAATGGCCTGCAGAAGGCAAAGCTGAAGGAGCACACTGGAACTAACACATGCCCACTTGAGTTTCCAGAGTCAGAGCTCAAAAGCACTCCCCATAGCCAGTGCAGCTGCAGAACTGCATGCTCCCCCTACGGGTTTGATCAGTGGTGCAGAAGAGGCAAGCCAAATCCCTGTGGCATATCCTGAGAGGGGGATAAGAGAACTCTCCAGTTTTATCAGCACTATCATTAGTAAATATCACCATTATTTCAGCCTCATCAAGTGTCATCAGAGCATGATTTCCTTAACATGGGGAAAACACTTGATAAAATTAATCCAGGCAAGGATTTTTTAATAATGGAACCAAAGGATATGAACAGACACTTTACAAAAGAAGACATACATGAGGCCAACAAACATATGAAAAAATGCTCATCATCACTGGTCATCAGAGAAATGCAAATCAAAACAACATTGAGATACCATCTCACGCCTGTTAGAATGGCGATCATTAAAAAATCTGGAGACAACAGATGCTGGAGAGGATGTGGAGAAATAGGAACACTTTTACACTGTTGGTGG